>NW_027251187.1:0-61109 GCF_044704955.1 Pristiophorus japonicus | reverse complement strand
GTCGAGGAGCCCGTGCCAGGCCGCTTGCTGCACGTAACGGTTCGCCTGGGGGACGTGCCGCTCCATCTCGTGAACGTGTACGCCCCTCATCCCGGCCCGCAGCAAACGCGCTTCTTTGAAGAGGTGTCCGCTCTTCTTGGCTCCGTCGACGTCGGCGACTGCATTGTCCTCGGGGGGGATTTTAACTGCACCCTCGAGGCGAGGGACCGCTCCGGTGCCCCGCAGTGCATGACGGCGATGGAGAAGTTGAGGGACCTGGTCGGGTCCTTCGACTTGGTGGACGTCTGGCGAAATCTCCACCCCGACTCCAGCGCCTTTACTTGGGTGAGGCCTGGAGTTGGATGGTCTAGAGTCGACCGCCTTTACGTGTCTCGGGCGTACGTTTCCTGCGTCCCGGCGGCCTCCATGCGGCCGGTGCCGTGTTCGGACCACCACCTGGTGTGGGCGGAGCTCGCTTCGCTCCGCGCGAGGGCGGGGTCCGCGTACTGGCACTTTAACAACCGGCTGCTGGAGGACGTGCGGTTCCAGGACTCGTTCCGTCGATTCTGGTCCGACTGGAGAAGGAAGCAGGGGGGCTTCCCCTCCTTGAGGCTATGGTGGGACGTGGGCAAGGCTCACGTCCGCGTCTTCTGTCAAGAGTACGCGAGGGGGTCGACCAAGAGGCGGGCGGCCAGAGTCGGGCGCCTAGAAAAAGAGGTGCTCGACCTGGAAGCCCGTCTCGGTCAAGTCGTCCAGGACCCGGCCCTGCGGACGGTGTACGAAGCGAAGAAGGCCGCGCTGAAGGACCTGCAGCTCGTCGGGTCCCGAGGCGCGTTCGTGAGGTCGCGGATCCGGTTCCTGCGGGATCTGGACCGCGGCTCCCCCTTCTTCTACTCGCTGGAAAAAAGGCAGAGTGTCCGTAAGCAGCTCTTGACGCTGCTGGCCGACGACGGCTCTCTCGTCTCGGATCCGGAGGGCGTCAACAACAGGGTCCGTGAATATTACGGGGCTCTGTTCTCTCCGGATCCGTCCAGCGAGGAAGCGCGTAGAGTTTTGTGGGAGGACCTGCCGAAGGTCGGCCCGGAGGGCGCCGAAAATCTGGAAGCTCCGCTAAGCCTGGCGGAGCTGACCGGTGCCCTCGCCCGGCTCTCGAGGGGAAAATCCCCGGGGCTGGACGGGCTGACCGTGGAGTTCCACAGGGCGTTCTGGGACGTCCTGGGGAGCGACTACGCGCGGGTCCTGGGGGAAAGTCTGGCGACCGGGGAGATGCCCCTCTCTTGGCGCAGGGCAGTCATCGTCCTGCTGCCTAAGAAGGGCGATCTCCGCCTCCTTAAGAACTGGCGCCCGGTCTCCCTCCTCAGCACGGACTACAAAATCTTCGCCAGGGCGATGTCTGCTCGCCTTGGTGCCGTGCTGGACCACATGATCCACCCCGACCAGTCATACACGGTCCCGGGCCGGACAATCCACGACAACATCCATCTGGTCCGGGACCTCATCCATTGTTCCCAGGAGGCTGGTCTGTCGGTCGCCTTCCTATCCCTCGACCAAGAGAAGGCGTTCGACAGGGTGGATCACGACTATCTGCTCGGAAGTCTGCGCGCTTTCGGGTTCGGGACGCATTTCGTCGCCCGGATCCGACTTTTGTACGCCGCCGCGGAGTGTCTGATTAAGGTTAACGGGTCCTTGACGGCGCCCCTTCGCTTTAGGAGAGGGGTGCGCCAGGGATGCCCCATGTCCGGCCAGTTATACGCCGTTTGCGTGGAGCCTTTCCTGCGCCTCTTGCGGACGAGGTTGACGGGACTGGCTCTGCAAGGGCCGGGCGTGGAGGTCGTCCTCTCGGCTTACGCCGATGACGTGCTCCTCGCGGTAGAGGATCCCGCTGACCTGCGGAGGATGCGCGAGTGCCAGGAGATTTACTCGGCCGCGTCCTCCGCCAGGATCAACTGGGAGAAATGTTCCGGACTCCTGGTGGGTCAGTGGCGGGTGGACTCCCTGCCGGAGGAGCTCAGGCCTTTTGCCTGGAGCACGACCCATCTCCTCTATCTGGGAGTCTACCTTAGCCCCGACGAGGAAGCCTGGCCGGCGAACTGGCAGGAGCTGGAGGCCAAGGTCGCCGCTCGCCTAGGGCGCTGGACAGGACTGCTCCGAGTGCTGTCCTACAGGGGTCGAGCGCTAGTCATAAACCAGCTGGTGGCCGCAATGCTGTGGTACCGGCTGGTCACTTTGACCCCTCCCCCTGCGTTTGTCGCCAAGATACAGAAGAAGCTGGTGGACTTCTTCTGGAACAACAGGAAGCACTGGGTCTCTGTCGCGGTCTTGAGTCTCCCGCTTGGGGAGGGCGGTCAGTCGTTGGTGTGCGTCAGCGCCCAGCTCGCGACTTTCCGTCTTCAGACCCTGCAGAGATACCTTTACGTCGAGCCCCCTCCTAGGTGGTGTGCTCTGGCGAGGTATTTCTTCCGCCAGCAGCTCGACCTCAATTATGACACGCAGCTCCTGTTTGTGAACTTGGGGGGTGCCAGGACCGCCCTCCGGGAGCTGCCTGTCTTTTACAGGGAACTCATCAGGGTCTGGAACAAAGTCTCCACCAAGCGCAGCTCTCCGCCGGCTGGAGTGGCGGCCGTCCTGCAGGAGCCGCTGCTCGGGAATCCGTACCTCCACGGCCGAGGCTTCATGTGGCGGTCGGAAGAGAGGGCTGTGGCTGGTGAGGTGACCAGGGTCAGGGACCTGCTCGATGGCGGAGGAGCGGGCTGGATGGCGCCAGTCACGCTGGCGCGGCGCCTAAATTCTGCCAACGTCCGCCGCGCGGCCGATGCCATCGAGTCGCTAAAAACAGCTCTGGGCCCTGACTCCGTTAGGTGTATCGAGGAGGCTCAAGCACGTGGGGAGATCCCGTCCGAACTGACCCCCGTCCGGACGGAATTCCTCATCGGCGCCAAACCCCGGAACCTCCCTCGGGGGCCGGCGCCTCACAACTTGAGCCGCCTCGGGGAAATCCCCTCCGTGCCTTTCAGTTCCGCGCGGAGGGGTTTCCTGTACGGGCTGCTCCTGCACACCCTCAACTTTGCCATCCTCGCCGGCCGTCCGGACACGCCATGGCGCACCATCTTGCCGTCCGGAGGAGGCGGGGGTCCCCGATGGAGGGCACTCTACGCAGGGGTCCTCCCACTATTCATCGGGGACTTGGCCTGGAGGGTGGTGCACGGAGCAGTGCCGTGCAACAAATTTTTAAGCCGGTTCACGGACTCCCAGGCCGCCTGCAATTTCTGCGGTCTGGAGGAGTCCGTGTTCCATGTTTTTATTGAGTGCACAAGGTTGCAGCCCCTGTTCCATTATTTGAAGGGGCTGCTCCTGAAATTCTGGCTGCACTTCAGTCCCACTCTCCTGATCTTTGGGCACCCTGTGCGGAGGGGAGCGGGTAGGTCCGAAGGCCTCCTCGTAGGACTGCTCCTGGGCACGGCCAAGGGTGCCATCAGCCGGTCCAGGCAGCGGGCGGTCGAGGGGGTCGTTCAACCTGACTGCCTGCCTCTCTTCCGCTCTTACATCCGGTCCAGGGTGTCCTTGGAGATGGAGCACGCGGTGTCCACCGGTACGCTCGCGGCCTTCCGCGAGAGGTGGGCACCGGAGGGACTGGAGTGCATCATCACGCCCGGCAACCAAATTTTAATTTGATTTTACGTTTTAAAGTTAATTTGTTTTAATTGCCGGTGCTTTTAGTGTCCCCTTCCCTTTTATAGGGGGCACTGGGGAAAAATTGTGATTTTAGTGCCCAAAAAAAAAAAAAAAAAAAAAAAAAAAAAAAAACAAAAAAAAAACACAAAAAAAGGGGGGGAAAAAAATGGGCCTTGTAAATGTCTGGAGTGTCACCCAGGTCGGGTGGCACAGTTTAATGTTTATGTTTTCGCAGGTAGACTCTAAAAGAGTTTCAAGCACAAGGACCAATTGTGGAGCTGTGGAGGCGTGTCCTGCTCAGTTGGAGCTGTGAGCAGTGAGTGGAGCAGCTAGCAACTTGAGCTCCTGCCTGGAGAGCCCTGAGACCAGCCCAGGAATAGAAGGAAGGAAGGGGCTTCACTACAACTTTAACCAGAGGGAGAGGAGGAGAAAGCAGAGAACTTTGCAACATCTTTACCATCCTGCAAGGAGTTGGAGAGAGGGGGAAAAACCACAACAACCAACATCCAGTGTGGAAGGAGGGAGACTCTACATTCTGCAGGTGGGTGTGGGTGCATTTCCCCAAACAGACTTTGTTGTATCGGTGGGGGGAGGAAAGAAGACCACTGAGGGCCGGAACATCGCGGGGGGTGTGTGTGTGTGTGTGGTAGTGTGCGTGGGGGCTGTGCTTACAACTGGGCCCCCCCCACATTTGGAACCCCCCCCACATTTGCCTAGCCTGGGATAGCTGGAGCTACCAGGCTGAAGAGTCATTAATCACCCTATTGAGGATCGTTAGGAGTGCCTGGTGGCTCCAGCTACCCCAGGTGAAGACATCTTCTCCCCCCACCTGAAGACCACCCCAAGGACTTTTGTGTTTTTGCCATCTGGGGAGTGCACCCACCCACAGCTGCGAGGGGAGACCTGCCCTCGCAGTCCCCCCCCCCCCTTCCCACCCCCCTCTCTCTTTCTCTGCTACTCTGTTTCTCCCCTCTCTCTCTGAGGCCTCGTCCTTCCAAATTTGCAAAAAAAAACCAATTAAGACAACTGAGCAGAGGGAGCAAGGCCTCTCCCCAATTGTCAACGAGGGGAGAGGTGCCTCGTTAAGGGCTCCTCTGCTCAGTTAACATAAGAGGCCATTAAAGACCATTAAGGCCTGTGACTTTGGGGTGGGTGTAGCCCTTAAAGGGACCCCGTGATGGCGACCCCATCCACGCCGGTGGCAGGGCCAGCAAGGTCGTATGCGCAGGCGGTGTCCACATCCACGGCACCTCCTGCGCCAGCCGCTGCCCTGCCACCTTTCAGACTAATAACAAAAAAACACGGGGTCAAGAGCTACACTCACCCCACAATGAGCATCGAGGAGTGCGTGCGGGCGATGGCTGGGGTAGTCGGCCCCTCGGCCATTGTCGCAGCCTCCAAGATGTCTGGGAAGGCCGTGTTCTTCCTGGGGTCGGAGCGGGCGGTGTCCCTGGCCCTTGAAAAGGGGCTCACGGTGGGCGGGACGTTCCTGCCGGTGGACCCTCTCGAGGCCACCGCGCAGAGGGTCATCATTTCAAACGTCCCGCCCTTTGTTCCCGCTGAGCTCCTCCTCCCTCACCTACACCAACTGGGGGAGGTAAGGTCGGGGATCAACCCCATACCGCTCGGCCTCAGGGAGAACAGCCTGCGCCACGTGTTCTCCTTCCGCCGCCAGCTCTTTGTCCGGCTGGCGCGGGAGGACCTGACAGAAGGGCACTTTAATGTGGTGCACGAGGGGACTGCCTACCGCGTCTTCTGGACGTCGGACGGCGTGCGGTGCCATGCCTGCAGGGAGGTGGGGCACGTTCGCAAGAACTGCCCCGCCTCCAAGGCCGCCAAACCACCGAAGGCGGCCATAGCTGGCGCCGCCGCCACCCCTCCCCCTAGTTGCGTCCGCGTGCCGGGAGCCATGGGTGCGCGGGCATCGTCGGAGGCCTTTGTTTTCAGGGCCTCCGGCGGGGGGGAGGGAGAGCGTCCGACCGGAAAGAAGGCGCGGAAGAAGACAAAACATCAAGAGGCGGGTCCCCTCAGTGCGCCGGATAATTTGACCACCGCGCTCAGCCCAACCCCGTCACCGGCGAGCGCGGGGTGCCCCGAGCCCGTGCCCGAGCCCTTGAATACCACCACAGAGGGGCCCAGGCGCGGGCAAGAAAAGGAAAAGGGGGGGGCGGAGCGGGAGGCCTCGGCAGACATGGAGGTCTCCCTGACTCCGCGCGCCCCCAGGAACAAAAAGAGGCACCGCCCCAATGAGGCGGAGGGGGAACAACATCCCTCCGCGGAGGAGGCGGTGCCCGCCGCGTGTCCCGCGTCCCCCACCAGCGCCCCCAAATTGCGCTGCAGGCGCGAGGAGTCTTTCCCCGGGGAGGGTGAGACAGTTGAGGCTGCCCAGCCTCTGCCTCCCGGGGATGGAGTGGAAGATCTGCCTGTCGTGGGGGGCGTGGGGACCGCGGAGGAATGCGTAGCCGCCGGGCCGGGCGTCCCGGGGACTGAGGCGGGCGAGGCCGAAAAGGCCGAACCTGAGCCCGCCCAGCTATTACCCAACTTCCCCCGGGATTTGCTCGACCCGGCAGAGAATGAAACAAATAATTATGACACTGTAGATGCTGGGCCGGGGGGTGGCAGCGGGGAGGGGGAGGAACACCCACCCTCGCCCCTTACTTTGGAGCTGGAGCACTTGGAGGGCCTGGGGATTTCCTATGGCCGGGTCTCTCCTTGTTCCCCGGTTCCTGGGGCGGAGGGGGAACCCCTTCCGCTGTCATTTCCCGACCCAGCACCATTTTTAAAAGAGCCCAGTGGGGACTCCTCTGCCGACGATCCTGGGGGTGGGATCGGGGCAGTGCCAGGGCCGGTTGGAGCGGCCGGTTCATTTGCCGTACCTTGTGCGGTCGATGGGCCGGCTGCTGGCGGCCACCTCCCGGAGGAGGACGGGGACTCGGTGGGGGACGCGGGTGAAGACCTAGAGACCACCGCCAGTGAGGCGGTGGATCTGCTCGCGGCCGCCGCTGAGGCCCTCCTCGTTCCTGCAAAGGAACTCCGGGACTTTTTGGCCCAGAGCCGGGGTCGCCGCGACCAAGCCCGACTGGCCCTGGAAAAATGGTCCGAGCCGGAGCTGATCAAGGGGTCCGTCCGCGCCGCCGTTAAAACCTTGGCCGCGGGCGGGCCCTTGACAAAGGAGCAGCACCTTGAGCTGCGCGAGCTCGAGGGACTCCTCGCTGGGCTGCGGAGGGAGCGGAGTTCAACAAAAGACTCCGCTCCCTCCCCCACAATAGGTTAAGGTAGAGGTTGCACTATGCTTTTGCCATGAAGATAACCATAGCCAGCCTCAACATCAACGGCGGCAGAGGGGCACGCCGTAGATTTGACAATTTTTCGCTCCTGCGGGAGGGGAAATATGCGGTGTGCTTCCTGCAAGAAACCCACACCGTTCCGGGAGACGAAGCCACGTGGCTCCTGGAATGGCAAGGAGAGGTCCGCATGAGCCACCTCACCGCCATTTCTAGTGGGGTGGCCATCTTGCTGGGCCCGCATTTTCAGCCGGAGATCTTGGGGGTCGAGGAGCCCGTGCCAGGCCGCTTGCTGCACGTAACGGTTCGCCTGGGGGACGTGCCGCTCCATCTCGTGAACGTGTACGCCCCTCATCCCGGCCCGCAGCAAACGCGCTTCTTTGAAGAGGTGTCCGCTCTTCTTGGCTCCGTCGACGTCGGCGACTGCATTGTCCTCGGGGGGGATTTTAACTGCACCCTCGAGGCGAGGGACCGCTCCGGTGCCCCGCAGTGCATGACGGCGATGGAGAAGTTGAGGGACCTGGTCGGGTCCTTCGACTTGGTGGACGTCTGGCGAAATCTCCACCCCGACTCCAGCGCCTTTACTTGGGTGAGGCCTGGAGTTGGATGGTCTAGAGTCGACCGCCTTTACGTGTCTCGGGCGTACGTTTCCTGCGTCCCGGCGGCCTCCATGCGGCCGGTGCCGTGTTCGGACCACCACCTGGTGTGGGCGGAGCTCGCTTCGCTCCGCGCGGGGACGGGGTCCGCGTACTGGCACTTTAACAACCGGCTGCTGGAGGACGTGCGGTTCCAGGACTCGTTCCGTCGATTCTGGTCCGACTGGAGAAGGAAGCAGGGGGGCTTCCCCTCCTTGAGGCTATGGTGGGACGTGGGCAAGGCTCACGTCCGCGTCTTCTGTCAAGAGTACGCGAGGGGGTCGACCAAGAGGCGGGCGGCCAGAGTCGGGCGCCTAGAAAAAGAGGTGCTCGACCTGGAAGCCCGTCTCGGTCAAGTCGTCCAGGACCCGGCCCTGCGGACGGTGTACGAAGCGAAGAAGGCCGCGCTGAAGGACCTGCAGCTCGTCGGGTCCCGAGGCGCGTTCGTGAGGTCGCGGATCCGGTTCCTGCGGGATCTGGACCGCGGCTCCCCCTTCTTCTACTCGCTGGAAAAAAGGCAGAGTGTCCGTAAGCAGCTCTTGACGCTGCTGGCCGACGACGGCTCTCTCGTCTCGGATCCGGAGGGCGTCAACAACAGGGTCCGTGAATATTACGGGGCTCTGTTCTCTCCGGATCCGTCCAGCGAGGAAGCGCGTAGAGTTTTGTGGGAGGACCTGCCGAAGGTCGGCCCGGAGGGCGCCGAAAATCTGGAAGCTCCGCTAAGCCTGGCGGAGCTGACCGGTGCCCTCGCCCGGCTCTCGAGGGGAAAATCCCCGGGGCTGGACGGGCTGACCGTGGAGTTCCACAGGGCGTTCTGGGACGTCCTGGGGAGCGACTACGCGCGGGTCCTGGGGGAAAGTCTGGCGACCGGGGAGATGCCCCTCTCTTGGCGCAGGGCAGTCATCGTCCTGCTGCCTAAGAAGGGCGATCTCCGCCTCCTTAAGAACTGGCGCCCGGTCTCCCTCCTCAGCACGGACTACAAAATCTTCGCCAGGGCGATGTCTGCTCGCCTTGGTGCCGTGCTGGACCACATGATCCACCCCGACCAGTCATACACGGTCCCGGGCCGGACAATCCACGACAACATCCATCTGGTCCGGGACCTCATCCATTGTTCCCAGGAGGCTGGTCTGTCGGTCGCCTTCCTATCCCTCGACCAAGAGAAGGCGTTCGACAGGGTGGATCACGACTATCTGCTCGGAACTCTGCGCGCTTTCGGGTTCGGGACGCATTTCGTCGCCCGGATCCGACTTTTGTACGCCGCCGCGGAGTGTCTGATTAAGGTTAACGGGTCCTTGACGGCGCCCCTTCGCTTTAGGAGAGGGGTGCGCCAGGGATGCCCCATGTCCGGCCAGTTATACGCCGTTTGCGTGGAGCCTTTCCTGCGCCTCTTGCGGACGAGGTTGACGGGACTGGCTCTGCAAGGGCCGGGCGTGGAGGTCGTCCTCTCGGCTTACGCCGATGACGTGCTCCTCGCGGTAGAGGATCCCGCTGACCTGCGGAGGATGCGTGAGTGCCAGGAGATTTACTCGGCCGCGTCCTCCGCCAGGATCAACTGGGAGAAATGTTCCGGACTCCTGGTGGGTCAGTGGCGGGTGGACTCCCTACCGGAGGAGCTCAGGCCTTTTGCCTGGAGCACGACCCATCTCCTCTATCTGGGAGTCTACCTTAGCCCCGACGAGGAAGCCTGGCCGGCGAACTGGCAGGAGCTGGAGGCCAAGGTCGCCGCTCGCCTAGGGCGCTGGACAGGACTGCTCCGAGTGCTGTCCTACAGGGGTCGAGCGCTAGTCATAAACCAGCTGGTGGCCGCAATGCTGTGGTACCGGCTGGTCACTTTGACCCCTCCCCCTGCGTTTGTCGCCAAGATACAGAAGAAGCTGGTGGACTTCTTCTGGAACAACAGGAAGCACTGGGTCTCTGTCGCGGTCTTGAGTCTCCCGCTTGAGGAGGGCGGTCAGTCGTTGGTGTGCGTCAGCGCCCAGCTCGCGACTTTCCGTCTTCAGACCCTGCAGAGATACCTTTACGTCGAGCCCCCTCCTAGGTGGTGTGCTCTGGCGAGGTATTTCTTCCGCCAGCAGCTCGACCTCAATTATGACACGCAGCTCCTGTTTGTGAACTTGGGGGGTGCCAGGACCGCCCTCCGGGAGCTGCCTGTCTTTTACAGGGAACTCATCAGGGTCTGGAACAAAGTCTCCACCAAGCGCAGCTCTCCGCCGGCTGGAGTGGCGGCCGTCCTGCAGGAGCCGCTGCTCGGGAATCCGTACCTCCACGGCCGAGGCTTCATGTGGCGGTCGGAAGAGAGGGCTGTGGCTGGTGAGGTGACCAGGGTCAGGGACCTGCTCGATGGCGGAGGAGCGGGCTGGATGGCGCCAGTCACGCTGGCGCGGCGCCTAAATTCTGCCAACGTCCGCCGCGCGGCCGATGCCATCGAGTCGCTAAAAACAGCTCTGGGCCCTGACTCCGTTAGGTGTATCGAGGAGGCTCAAGCACGTGGGGAGATCCCGTCCGAACTGACCCCCGTCCGGACGGAATTCCTCATCGGCGCCAAACCCCGGAACCTCCCTCGGGGGCCGGCGCCTCACAACTTGAGCCGCCTCGGGGAAATCCCCTCCGTGCCTTTCAGTTCCGCGCGGAGGGGTTTCCTGTACGGGCTGCTCCTGCACACCCTCAACTTTGCCATCCTCGCCGGCCGTCCGGACACGCCATGGCGCACCATCTTGCCGTCCGGAGGAGGCGGGGGTCCCCGATGGAGGGCACTCTACGCAGGGGTCCTCCCACTATTCATCGGGGATTTGGCCTGGAGGGTGGTGCACGGAGCAGTGCCGTGCAACAAATTTTTAAGCCGGTTCACGGACTCCCAGGCCGCCTGCAATTTCTGCGGTCTGGAGGAGTCCGTGTTCCATGTTTTTATTGAGTGCACAAGGTTGCAGCCCCTGTTCCATTATTTGAAGGGGCTGCTCCTGAAATTCTGGCTGCACTTCAGTCCCACTCTCCTGATCTTTGGGCACCCTGTGCGGAGGGGAGCGGGTAGGTCCGAAGGCCTCCTCGTAGGACTGCTCCTGGGCACGGCCAAGGGTGCCATCAGCCGGTCCAGGCAGCGGGCGGTCGAGGGGGTCGTTCAACCTGACTGCCTGCCTCTCTTCCGCTCTTACATCCGGTCCAGGGTGTCCTTGGAGATGGAGCACGCGGTGTCCACCGGTACGCTCGCGGCCTTCCGCGAGAGGTGGGCACCGGAGGGACTGGAGTGCATCATCACGCCCGGCAACCAAATTTTAATTTGATTTTACGTTTTAAAGTTAATTTGTTTTAATTGCCGGTGCTTTTAGTGTCCCCTTCCCTTTTATAGGGGGCACTGGGGAAAAATTGTGATTTTAGTGCCCAAAAAAAAAAACCAAAAAAAGAAAAACACAAAAAAAAAACAAAAAAAAGGGGGGGAAAAAAGGGCCTTGTAAATGTCTGGAGTGTCACCCAGGTCGGGTGGCACTCTTTAATGTTTATGTTTTCGCAGGTAAACTCAAAAGAGTTTCATGCACAAGGACCAATTGGAGAGCTGTGGAGGCGTGTCCTGCTCAGTAGGAACTGTGAGCAGTGAGGGAAGCTGCAAGCAACTTGAGCTCCTGCCTGGAGAGCCCTGAGACCAGCCCAGGAACAGAAGGAAGGAAGGGGCTTCACTACAACTTTAACCAGAGGGAGAGGAGGAGAAAGCAGAGAACTTTGCAACATCTTTACCATCCTGCAAGGAGTTGGAGAGAGGGGGAAAAACCACAACAACCAACATCCAGTGTGGAAGGAGGGAGACTCAACAATTCTACAGGTGGGTGTGGGTGCATTTCCCAAAAAGACTTTGTTGTATCGGTGGGGGGAGGAAAGAAGACCACTGAGGGCCGGAACATCGCGGGGGGTGTGTGTGTGTGTGGTAGTGTGCGTGGGGGCCGTGCTTACAACTGGGCCCCCCCACAATTGGAACCCCCCCACCCCCCACATTAGCCTAGCCTGGGATAGCTGGAGCTACCAGGCTGAAGATTGTCATCAATCACCCAATTAAAGATCGTTAGGAGTGCCTGGTGGCTCCAGCTACCCCAGGTGAAGACATCTTCTCCCCCCACCTGAAGACCACCCCAAAGACTTTTGTGTTTTGCCATCTGGGGAGTGCACCCACCCACAGCTGCGAGGGGAGACCTGCCCTCGCAGTCCCCCCCTTCCCACCCCCCCTCTCTCTTTCTCTGTTACTCTGTTTCTCCCCTCTCTCTCTGAGAGCCTCTTTCTTCCAAATTTAATTTAAAAAAAAAAAAACATTTAAGACAACTGAGCAGAGGGAGCAAGGCCCCTCCCCAATTGCCAACTAGGGGAGAGGTACCTCATTAAGGGCTCCTCTGCTCAGTCAATCTACAAGAGGCCTAATAAAGACCATTAAGGCCTGTGACTTTGGGGTGGGTGTAGCCCTTAAAGGGACCCCGTGATGGCGACCCCATCCACGCCGGTGGCAGGGCCAGCAAGGTCGTATGCGCAGGCGGTGTCCACATCCACGGCACCTCCTGCGCCAGCCGCTGCCCTGCCACCTTTCAGACTAATAACAAAAAAACACGGGGTCAAGAGCTACACTCACCCCACAATGAGCATCGAGGAGTGCGTGCGGGCGATGGCTGGGGTAGTCGGCCCCTCGGCCATTGTCGCAGCCTCCAAGATGTCTGGGAAGGCCGTGTTCTTCCTGGGGTCGGAGCGGGCGGTGTCCCTGGCCCTTGAAAAGGGGCTCACGGTGGGCGGGACGTTCCTGCCGGTGGACCCTCTCGAGGCCACCGCGCAGAGGGTCATCATTTCAAACGTCCCGCCCTTTGTTCCCGCTGAGCTCCTCCTCCCTCACCTACACCAACTGGGGGAGGTAAGGTCGGGGATCAACCCCATACCGCTCGGCCTCAGGGAGAACAGCCTGCGCCACGTGTTCTCCTTCCGCCGCCAGCTCTTTGTCCGGCTGGCGCGGGAGGACACGACGGAGGGGAACTTTAATGTGGTGCACGAGGGGACTGCCTACCGCGTCTTCTGGACGTCGGACGGCGTGCGGTGCCATGCCTGTAGGGAGGTGGGGCATGTTCGTAAGAACTGCCCCGCCTCCAAGGCCGCCAAACCACCGAAGGCGGCCAAGGCTGGCACCGCCGCCACCCCTCCCCCTAGTTGCGTCCGCGTGCCGGGAGCCATGGGTGCGCGGGCATCGTCGGAGGCCTTTGTTTTCAGGGCCTCCGGCGGGGGGGAGGGAGAGCGTTCGACCGGAAAGAAGGCGCGGAAGAAGGCGAAACATCTCGAGGCGGGTCCCCTCGGTGCGCCGGAAAGTCTGACCACCGCGCTCAGCCCAACCCAGTCACCGGCGAGCGCGGGGTGCCCCGAGCCCGTGCCCGGGCCCTTGAATACCACCACAGAGGGGCCCAGGCGCGGGCAAGAAAAGGAAAAGGGGGGGGCGGAGCGGGAGGCCTCGGCAGACATGGAGGTCTCCCTGACTCCGCGCGCCCCCAGGAACAAAAAGAGGCACCGCCCCAATGAGGCGGAGGGGGAACAACATCCCTCCGCGGAGGAGTCGGTGCCCGCCGCGTGTCCCGCGTCCCCCACCAGCGCCCCCAAATTGCGCTGCAGGCGCGAGGAGTCTTTCCCCGGGGAGGGTGAGACAGTTGAGGCTGCCCAGCCTCTGCCTCCCGGGGATGGAGTGGAAGATCTGCCTGTCGTGGGGGGCGTGGGGACCGCGGAGGAATGCGTAGCCGCCGGGCCGGGCGTCCCGGGGACTGAGGCGGGCGAGGCCGAAAAGGCCGAACCTGAGCCCGCCCAGCTATTACCCAACTTCCCTCGGGAGACGCTCGACCCGGCAGAGAATGAAACAAATAATTATGACACTGTAGATGCTGGGCCGGGGGGTGGCAGCGGGGAGGGGGAGGAACACCCACCCTCGCCCCTTACTTTGGAGCTGGAGCACTTGGAGGGCCTGGGGATTTCCTATGGCCGGGTCTCTCCTTGTTCTCCGGTTCCTGGGGCGGAGGGGGAACCCCTTCCGCTGTCATTTCCCGACCCAGCACCATTTTTAAAAGAGCCCAGTGGGGACTCCTCTGCCGACGATCCTGGGGGTGGGATCGGGGCAGTGCCAGGGCCGGTTGGAGCGGCCGGTTCATTTGCCGTACCTTGTGCGGTCGATGGGCCGGCTGCTGGCGGCCACCTCCCGGAGGAGGACGGGGACTCGGTGGGGGACGCGGGTGAAGACCTAGAGACCACCGCCAGTGAGGCGGTGGATCTGCTCGCGGCCGCCGCTGAGGCCCTCCTCGTTCCTGCAAAGGAACTCCGGGACTTTTTGGCCCAGAGCCGGGGTCGCCGCGACCAAGCCCGACTGGCCCTGGAAAAATGGTCCGAGCCGGAGCTGATCAAGGGGTCCGTCCGCGCCGCCGTTAAAACCTTGGCCGCGGGCGGGCCCTTGACAAAGGAGCAGCACCTTGAGCTGCGCGAGCTCGAGGGACTCCTCGCTGGGCTGCGGAGGGAGCGGAGTTCAACAAAAGACTCCGCTCCCTCCCCCACAATAGGTTAAGGTAGAGGTTGCACTATGCTTTTGTCATGAAGATAACCATAGCCAGCCTCAACATCAACGGCGGCAGAGGGGCACGCCGTAGATTTGACAATTTTTCGCTCCTGCGGGAGGGGAAATATGCGGTGTGCTTCCTGCAAGAAACCCACACCGTTCCGGGAGACGAAGCCACGTGGCTCCTGGAATGGCAAGGAGAGGTCCGCATGAGCCACCTCACCGCCATTTCTAGTGGGGTGGCCATCTTGCTGGGCCCGCATTTTCAGCCGGAGATCTTGAGGGTCGAGGAGCCCGTGCCAGGCCGCTTGCTGCACGTAACGGTTCGCCTGGGGGACGTGCCGCTCCATCTCGTGAACGTGTACGCCCCTCATCCCGGCCCGCAGCAAACGCGCTTCTTTGAAGAGGTGTCCGCTCTTCTTGGCTCCGTCGACGTCGGCGACTGCATTGTCCTCGGGGGGGATTTTAACTGCACCCTCGAGGCGAGGGACCGCTCCGGTGCCCCGCAGTGCATGACGGCGATGGAGAAGTTGAGGGACCTGGTCGGGTCCTTCGACTTGGTGGACGTCTGGCGAAATCTCCACCCCGACTCCAGCGCCTTTACTTGGGTGAGGCCTGGAGTTGGATGGTCTAGAGTCGACCGCCTTTACGTGTCTCGGGCGTACGTTTCCTGCGTCCCGGCGGCCTCCATGCGGCCGGTGCCGTGTTCGGACCACCACCTGGTGTGGGCGGAGCTCGCTTCGCTCCGCGCGAGGACGGGGTCCGCGTACTGGCACTTTAACAACCGGCTGCTGGAGGACGTGCGGTTCCAGGACTCGTTCCGTCGATTCTGGTCCGACTGGAGAAGGAAGCAGGGGGGCTTCCCCTCCTTGAGGCTATGGTGGGACGTGGGCAAGGCTCACGTCCGCGTCTTCTGTCAAGAGTACGCGAGGGGGTCGACCAAGAGGCGGGCGGCCAGAGTCGGGCGCCTAGAAAAAGAGGTGCTCGACCTGGAAGCCCGTCTCGGTCAAGTCGTCCAGGACCCGGCCCTGCGGACGGTGTACGAAGCGAAGAAGGCCGCGCTGAAGGACCTGCAGCTCGTCGGGTCCCGAGGCGCGTTCGTGAGGTCGCGGATCCGGTTCCTGCGGGATCTGGACCGCGGCTCCCCCTTCTTCTACTCGCTGGAAAAAAGGCAGAGTGTCCGTAAGCAGCTCTTGACGCTGCTGGCCGACGACGGCTCTCTCGTCTCGGATCCGGAGGGCGTCAACAACAGGGTCCGTGAATATTACGGGGCTCTGTTCTCTCCGGATCCGTCCAGCGAGGAAGCGCGTAGAGTTTTGTGGGAGGACCTGCCGAAGGTCGGCCCGGAGGGCGCCGAAAATCTGGAAGCTCCGCTAAGCCTGGCGGAGCTGACCGGTGCCCTCGCCCGGCTCTCGAGGGGAAAATCCCCGGGGCTGGACGGGCTGACCGTGGAGTTCCACAGGGCGTTCTGGGACGTCCTGGGGAGCGACTACGCGCGGGTCCTGGGGGAAAGTCTGGCGACCGGGGAGATGCCCCTCTCTTGGCGCAGGGCAGTCATCGTCCTGCTGCCTAAGAAGGGCGATCTCCGCCTCCTTAAGAACTGGCGCCCGGTCTCCCTCCTCAGCACGGACTACAAAATCTTCGCCAGGGCGATGTCTGCTCGCCTTGGTGCCGTGCTGGACCACATGATCCACCCCGACCAGTCCTACACGGTCCCGGGCCGGACAATCCACGACAACATCCATCTGGTCCGGGACCTCATCCATTGCTCCCAGGAGGCTGGTCTGTCGGTCGCCTTCCTATCCCTCGACCAAGAGAAGGCGTTCGACAGGGTGGATCACGACTATCTGCTCGGAACTCTGCGCGCTTTCGGGTTCGGGACGCATTTCGTCGCCCGGATCCGACTTTTGTACGCCGCCGCGGAGTGTCTGATTAAGGTTAACGGGTCCTTGACGGCGCCCCTTCGCTTTAGGAGAGGGGTGCGCCAGGGATGCCCCATGTCCGGCCAGTTATACGCTGTTTGCGTGGAGCCTTTCCTGCGCCTCTTGCGGACGAGGTTGACGGGACTGGCTCTGCAAGGGCCGGGCGTGGAGGTCGTCCTCTCGGCTTACGCCGATGACGTGCTCCTCGCGGTAGAGGATCCCGCTGACCTGCGGAGGATGCGTGAGTGCCAGGAGATTTACTCGGCCGCGTCCTCCGCCAGGATCAACTGGGAGAAATGTTCCGGACTCCTGGTGGGTCAGTGGCGGGTGGACTCCCTGCCGGAGGAGCTCAGGCCTTTTGCCTGGAGCACGACCCATCTCCTCTATCTGGGAGTCTACCTTAGCCCCGACGAGGAAGCCTGGCCGGCGAACTGGCAGGAGCTGGAGGCCAAGGTCGCCGCTCGCCTAGGGCGCTGGACAGGACTGCTCCGAGTGCTGTCCTACAGGGGTCGAGCGCTAGTCATAAACCAGCTGGTGGCCGCAATGCTGTGGTACCGGCTGGTCACTTTGACCCCTCCCCCTGCGTTTGTCGCCAAGATACAGAAGAAGCTGGTGGACTTCTTCTGGAACAACAGGAAGCACTGGGTCTCTGTCGCGGTCTTGAGTCTCCCGCTTGAGGAGGGCGGTCAGTCGTTGGTGTGCGTCAGCGCCCAGCTCGCGACTTTCCGTCTTCAGACCCTGCAGAGATACCTTTACGTCGAGCCCCCTCCTAGGTGGTGTGCTCTGGCGAGGTATTTCTTCCGCCAGCAGCTCGACCTCAATTATGACACGCAGCTCCTGTTTGTGAACTTGGGGGGTGCCAGGACCGCCCTCCGGGAGCTGCCTGTCTTTTACAGGGAACTCATCAGGGTCTGGAACAAAGTCTCCACCAAGCGCAGCTCTCCACCGGCTGGAGTGGCGGCCGTCCTGCAGGAGCCGCTGCTCGGGAATCCGTACCTCCACGGCCGAGGTTTTATGTGGCGGTCGGAAGAGAGGGCTGTGGCTGGTGAGGTGACCAGGGTCAGGGACCTGCTCGATGGCGGAGGAGCGGGCTGGATGGCGCCAGTCACGCTGGCGCGGCGCCTAAATTCTGCCAACGTCCGCCGCGCGGCCGATGCCATCGAGTCGCTAAAAACAGCTCTGGGCCCTGACTCCGTTAGGTGTATCGAGGAGGCTCAAGCACGTGGGGAGATCCCGTCCGAACTGACCCCCGTCCGGACGGAATTCCTCATCGGCGCCAAACCCCGGAACCTCCCTCGGGGGCCGGCGCCTCACAACTTGAGCCGCCTCGGGGAAATCCCCTCCGTGCCTTTCAGTTCCGCGCGGAGGGGTTTCCTGTACGGGCTGCTCCTGCACACCCTCAACTTTGCCATCCTCGCCGGCCGTCCGGACACGCCATGGCGCACCATCTTGCCGTCCGGAGGAGGCGGGGGTCCCCGATGGAGGGCACTCTACGCGGGGGTCCTCCCACTATTCATCGGGGACTTGGCCTGGAGGGTGGTGCACGGAGCAGTGCCGTGCAACAAATTTTTAAGCCGGTTCACGGACTCCCAGGCCGCCTGCAATTTCTGCGGTCTGGAGGAGTCCGTGTTCCATGTTTTTATTGAGTGCACAAGGTTGCAGCCCCTGTTCCATTATTTGAAGGGGCTGCTCCTGAAATTCTGGCTGCACTTCAGTCCCACTCTCCTGATCTTTGGGCACCCTGTGCGGAGGGGAGCGGGTAGGTCCGAAGGCCTCCTCGTAGGACTGCTCCTGGGCACGGCCAAGGGTGCCATCAGCCGGTCCAGGCAGCGGGCGGTCGAGGGGGTCGTTCAACCTGACTGCCTGCCTCTCTTCCGCTCTTACATCCGGTCCAGGGTGTCCTTGGAGATGGAGCACGCGGTGTCCACCGGTACGCTCGCGGCCTTCCGCGAGAGGTGGGCACCGGAGGGACTGGAGTGCATCATCACGCCCGGCAACCAAATTTTAATTTGATTTTACGTTTTAAAGTTAATTTGTTTTAATTGCCGGTGCTTTTAGTGTCCCCTTCCCTTTTATAGGGGGCACTGGGGAAAAATTGTGATTTTAGTGCCCAAAAAAAAACAAAAAAAAAAAAAAAAAAAGAAAAAACAAAAAAAAACACAAAAAAGGGGGGAAAAAAAAAAAAAATGGGCCTTGTAAATGTCTGGAGTGTCACCCAGGTCGGGTGGCACAGTTTAATGTTTATGTTTTCGCAGGTAGACTCTAAAAGAGTTTCATGCACAAGGACCAATTGGAGAGCTGTGGAGGCGTGTCCTGCTCAGTAGGAACTGTGAGCAGTGAGGGAAGCTGCAAGCAACTTGAGCTCCTGCCTGGAGAGCCCTGAGACCAGCCCAGGAACAGAAGGAAGGAAGGGGCTTCACTACAACTTTAACCAGAGGGAGAGGAGGAGAAAGCAGAGAACTTTGCAACATCTTTACCATCCTGCAAGGAGTTGGAGAGAGGGGGAAAAACCACAACAACCAACATCCAGTGTGGAAGGAGGGAGACTCAACAATTCTACAGGTGGGTGTGGGTGCATTTCCCAAAAAGACTTTGTTGTATCGGTGGGGGGAGGAAAGAAGACCACTGAGGGCCGGAACATCGCGGGGGGTGTGTGTGTGTGTGGTAGTGTGCGTGGGGGCCGTGCTTACAACTGGGCCCCCCCACAATTGGAACCCCCCCACCCCCCACATTAGCCTAGCCTGGGATAGCTGGAGCTACCAGGCTGAAGATTGTCATCAATCACCCAATTAAAGATCGTTAGGAGTGCCTGGTGGCTCCAGCTACCCCAGGTGAAGACATCTTCTCCCCCCACCTGAAGACCACCCCAAAGACTTTTGTGTTTTGCCATCTGGGGAGTGCACCCACCCACAGCTGCGAGGGGAGACCTGCCCTCGCAGTCCCCCCCTTCCCACCCCCCCTCTTCCCACCCCCCCTCTCTCTTTCTCTGTTACTCTGTTTCTCCCCTCTCTCTCTGAGAGCCTCTTTCTTCCAAATTTAATTTAAAAAAAAAAAAACATTTAAGACAACTGAGCAGAGGGAGCAAGGCCCCTCCCCAATTGTCAACTAGGGGAGAGGTACCTCATTAAGGGCTCCTCTGCTCAGTCAATCTACAAGAGGCCTAATAAAGACCATTAAGGCCTGTGACTTTGGGGTGGGTGTAGCCCTTAAAGGGACCCCGTGATGGCGACCCCATCCACGCCGGTGGCAGGGCCAGCAAGGACGTATGCGCAGGCGGTGTCCACATCCACGGCACCTCCTGCGCCACCCGCTGCCCTGCCACCATTCAGACTTATAACCAGGAAACACGGGGTCAAGAGCTACACTCACCCCACAATGAGCATTGAGGAGTGCGTGCGGGCGATGGCTGGGGTAGTCGGCCCCTCGGCCATTGTCGCAGCCTCCAAGATGTCTGGGAAGGCCGTGTTCTTCCTGGGGTCGGAGCGGGCGGTGTCCCTGGCCCTTGAAAAGGGGCTCACGGTGGGCGGGACGTTCCTGCCGGTGGACCCTCTCGAGGCCACCGCGCAGAGGGTCATCGTTTCAAACGTCCCGCCCTTTGTTTCCGCTGAGCTCCTCCTCCCTCACCTACAACAACTGGGGGAGGTAAGGTCAGGGATCAACCCCATACCGCTCGGCCTCAGGGAGAACAGCCTGCGCCACGTGTTCTCCTTCCGCCGCCAGCTCTTTGTCCGGCTGGCGCGGGAGGAGACGACGGAAGGTCATTTTAATGTGGTGCACGAGGGGACTGCCTACCGCGTCTTCTGGACGTCGGACGGCGTGCGGTGCCATGCCTGCAGGGAGGTGGGGCACGTTCGCAAGAACTGCCCCGCCTCCAAGGCCGCCAAACCACCGAAGGCGGCCAAGGCTGGCGCCGCCGCCACCCCTCCCCCTAGTTGCGTCCGCGTGCCGGGAGCCATGGGTGCGCGGGCATCGTCGGAGGCCTTTGTTTTCAGGGCCTCCGGCGGGGGGGAGGGAGAGCGTCCGACCGGAAAGAAGGCGCGGAAGAAGACAAAACATCAAGAGGCGGGTCCCCTCAGTGCGCCGGATAATTTGACCACCGCGCTCAGCCCAACCCCGTCACCGGCGAGCGCGGGGTGCCCCGAGCCCGTGCCCGAGCCCTTGAATACCACCACAGAGGGGCCCAGGCGCGGGCAAGAAAAGGAAAAGGGGGGGGCGGAGCGGGAGGCCTCGGCAGACATGGAGGTCTCCCTGACTCCGCGCGCCCCCAGGAACAAAAAGAGGCACCGCCCCAATGAGGCGGAGGGGGAACAACATCCCTCCGCGGAGGAGGCGGTGCCCGCCGCGTGTCCCGCGTCCCCCACCAGCGCCCCCAAATTGCGCTGCAGGCGCGAGGAGTCTTTCCCCGGGGAGGGTGAGACAGTTGAGGCTGCCCAGCCTCTGCCTCCCGGGGATGGAGTGGAAGATCTGCCTGTCGTGGGGGGCGTGGGGACCGCGGAGGAATGCGTAGCCGCCGGGCCGGGCGTCCCGGGGACTGAGGCGGGCGAGGCCGAAAAGGCCGAACCTGAGCCCGCCCAGCTATTACCCAACTTCCCCCGGGATTTGCTCGACCCGGCAGAGAATGAAACAAATAATTATGACACTGTAGATGCTGGGCCGGGGGGTGGCAGCGGGGAGGGGGAGGAACACCCACCCTCGCCCCTTACTTTGGAGCTGGAGCACTTGGAGGGCCTGGGGATTTCCTATGGCCGGGTCTCTCCTTGTTCTCCGGTTCCTGGGGCGGAGGGGGAACCCCTTCCGCTGTCATTTCCCGACCCAGCACCATTTTTAAAAGAGCCCAGTGGGGACTCCTCTGCCGACGATCCTGGGGGTGGGATCGGGGCAGTGCCAGGGCCGGTTGGAGCGGCCGGTTCATTTGCCGTACCTTGTGCGGTCGATGGGCCGGCTGCTGGCGGCCACCTCCCGGAGGAGGACGGGGACTCGGTGGGGGACGCGGGTGAAGACCTAGAGACCACCGCCAGGGAGGCGGTGGATCTGCTCGCGGCCGCCGCTGAGGCCCTCCTCGTTCCTGCAAAGGAACTCCGGGACTTTTTGGCCCAGAGCCGGGGTCGCCGCGACCAAGCCCGACTGGCCCTGGAAAAATGGTCCGAGCCGGAGCTGATCAAGGGGTCCGTCCGCGCCGCCGTTAAAACCTTGGCCGCGGGCGGGCCCTTGACAAAGGAGCAGCACCTTGAGCTGCGCGAGCTCGAGGGACTCCTCGCTGGGCTGCGGAGGGAGCGGAGTTCAACAAAAGACTCCGCTCCCTCCCCCACAATAGGTTAAGGTAGAGGTTGCACTATGCTTTTGCCATGAAGATAACCATAGCCAGCCTCAACATCAACGGCGGCAGAGGGGCACGCCGTAGATTTGACAATTTTTCGCTCCTGCGGGAGGGGAAATATGCGGTGTGCTTCCTGCAAGAAACTCACACCGTTCCGGGAGACGAAGCCACGTGGCTCCTGGAATGGCAAGGAGAGGTCCGCATGAGCCACCTCACCGCCATTTCTAGTGGGGTGGCCATCTTGCTGGGCCCGCATTTTCAGCCGGAGATCTTGGGGGTCGAGGAGCCCGTGCCAGGCCGCTTGCTGCACGTAACGGTTCGCCTGGGGGACGTGCCGCTCCATCTCGTGAACGTGTACGCCCCTCATCCCGGCCCGCAGCAGACGCGCTTCTTTGAAGAGGTGTCCGCTCTTCTTGGCTCCGTCGACGTCGGCGACTGCATTGTCCTCGGGGGGGATTTTAACTGCACCCTCGAGGCGAGGGACCGCTCCGGTGCCCCGCAGTGCATGACGGCGATGGAGAAGTTGAGGGACCTGGTCGGGTCCTTCGACTTGGTGGACGTCTGGCGAAATCTCCACCCCGACTCCAGCGCCTTTACTTGGGTGAGGCCTGGAGTTGGATGGTCTAGAGTCGACCGCCTTTACGTGTCTCGGGCGTACGTTTCCTGCGTCCCGGCGGCCTCCATGCGGCCGGTGCCGTGTTCGGACCACCACCTGGTGTGGGCGGAGCTCGCTTCGCTCCGCGCGAGGACGGGGTCCGCGTACTGGCACTTTAACAACCGGCTGCTGGAGGACGTGCGGTTCCAGGACTCGTTCCGTCGATTCTGGTCCGACTGGAGAAGGAAGCAGGGGGGCTTCCCCTCCTTGAGGCTATGGTGGGACGTGGGCAAGGCTCACGTCCGCGTCTTCTGTCAAGAGTACGCGAGGGGGTCGACCAAGAGGCGGGCGGCCAGAGTCGGGCGCCTAGAAAAAGAGGTGCTCGACCTGGAAGCCCGTCTCGGTCAAGTCGTCCAGGACCCGGCCCTGCGGACGGTGTACGAAGCGAAGAAGGCCGCGCTGAAGGACCTGCAGCTCGTCGGGTCCCGAGGCGCGTTCGTGAGGTCGCGGATCCGGTTCCTGCGGGATCTGGACCGCGGCTCCCCCTTCTTCTACTCGCTGGAAAAAAGGCAGAGTGTCCGTAAGCAGCTCTTGACGCTGCTGGCCGACGACGGCTCTCTCGTCTCGGATCCGGAGGGCGTCAACAACAGGGTCCGTGAATATTACGGGGCTCTGTTCTCTCCGGATCTGTCCAGCGAGGAAGCGCGTAGAGTTTTGTGGGAGGACCTGCCGAAGGTCGGCCCGGAGGGCGCCGAAAATCTGGAAGCTCCGCTAAGCCTGGCGGAGCTGACCGGTGCCCTCGCCCGGCTCTCGAGGGGAAAATCCCCGGGGCTGGACGGGCTGACCGTGGAGTTCCACAGGGCGTTCTGGGACGTCCTGGGGGGCGACTACGCGCGGGTCCTGGGGGAAAGTCTGGCGACCGGGGAGATGCCCCTCTCTTGGCGCAGGGCAGTCATCGTCCTGCTGCCTAAGAAGGGCGATCTCCGCCTCCTTAAGAACTGGCGCCCGGTCTCCCTCCTCAGCACGGACTACAAAATCTTCGCCAGGGCGATGTCTGCTCGCCTTGGTGCCGTGCTGGACCACATGATCCACCCCGACCAGTCATACACGGTCCCGGGCCGGACAATCCACGACAACATCCATCTGGTCCGGGACCTCATCCATTGCTCCCAGGAGGCTGGTCTGTCGGTCGCCTTCCTATCCCTCGACCAAGAGAAGGCGTTCGACAGGGTGGATCACGACTATCTGCTCGGAACTCTGCGCGCTTTCGGGTTCGGGACGCATTTCGTCGCCCGGATCCGACTTTTGTACGCCGCCGCGGAGTGTCTGATTAAGGTTAACGGGTCCTTGACGGCGCCCCTTCGCTTTAGGAGAGGGGTGCGCCAGGGATGCCCCATGTCCGGCCAGTTATACGCCGTTTGCGTGGAGCCTTTCCTGCGCCTCTTGCGGACGAGGTTGACGGGACTGGCTCTGCAAGGGCCGGGCGTGGAGGTCGTCCTCTCGGCTTACGCCGATGACGTGCTCCTCGCGGTAGAGGATCCCGCTGACCTGCGGAGGATGCGTGAGTGCCAGGAGATTTACTCGGCCGCGTCCTCCGCCAGGATCAACTGGGAGAAATGTTCCGGACTCCTGGTGGGTCAGTGGCGGGTGGACTCCCTGCCGGAGGAGCTCAGGCCTTTTGCCTGGAGCACGACCCATCTCCTCTATCTGGGAGTCTACCTTAGCCCCGACGAGGAAGCCTGGCCGGCGAACTGGCAGGAGCTGGAGGCCAAGGTCGCCGCTCGCCTAGGGCGCTGGACAGGACTGCTCCGAGTGCTGTCCTACAGGGGTCGAGCGCTAGTCATAAACCAGCTGGTGGCCGCAATGCTGTGGTACCGGCTGGTCACTTTGACCCCTCCCCCTGCGTTTGTCGCCAAGATACAGAAGAAGCTGGTGGACTTCTTCTGGAACAACAGGAAGCACTGGGTCTCTGTCGCGGTCTTGAGTCTCCCGCTTGAGGAGGGCGGTCAGTCGTTGGTGTGCGTCAGCGCCCAGCTCGCGACTTTCCGTCTTCAGACCCTGCAGAGATACCTTTACGTCGAGCCCCCTCCTAGGTGGTGTGCTCTGGCGAGGTATTTCTTCCGCCAGCAGCTCGACCTCAATTATGACACGCAGCTCCTGTTTGTGAACTTGGGGGGTGCCAGGACCGCCCTCCGGGAGCTGCCTGTCTTTTACAGGGAACTCATCAGGGTCTGGAACAAAGTCTCCACCAAGCGCAGCTCTCCGCCGGCTGGAGTGGCGGCCGTCCTGCAGGAACCGCTGCTCGGGAATCCGTACCTCCACGGCCGAGGCTTCATGTGGCGGTCGGAAGAGAGGGCTGTGGCTGGTGAGGTGACCAGGGTCAGGGACCTGCTCGATGGCGGAGGAGCGGGCTGGATGGCGCCAGTCACGCTGGCGCGGCGCCTAAATTCTGCCAACGTCCGCCGCGCGGCCGATGCCATCGAGTCGCTAAAAACAGCTCTGGGCCCTGACTCCGTTAGGTGTATCGAGGAGGCTCAAGCACGTGGGGAGATCCCGTCCGAACTGACCCCCGTCCGGACGGAATTCCTCATCGGCGCCAAACCCCGGAACCTCCCTCGGGGGCCGGCGCCTCACAACTTGAGCCGCCTCGGGGAAATCCCCTCCGTGCCTTTCAGTTCCGCGCGGAGGGGTTTCCTGTACGGGCTGCTCCTGCACACCCTCAACTTTGCCATCCTCGCCGGCCGTCCGGACACGCCATGGCGTACCATCTTGCCGTCCGGAGGAGGCGGGGGTCCCCGATGGAGGGCACTCTACGCAGGGGTCCTCCCACTATTCATCGGGGACTTGGCCTGGAGGGTGGTGCACGGAGCAGTGCCGTGCAACAAATTTTTAAGCCGGTTCACGGACTCCCAGGCCGCCTGCAATTTCTGCGGTCTGGAGGAGTCCGTGTTCCATGTTTTTATGGAGTGCACAAGGTTGCAGCCCCTGTTCCATTATTTGAAGGGGCTGCTCCTGAAATTCTGGCTGCACTTCAGTCCCACTCTCCTGATCTTTGGGCACCCTGTGCGGAGGGGAGCGGGTAGGTCCGAAGGCCTCCTCGTAGGACTGCTCCTGGGCACGGCCAAGGGTGCCATCAGCCGGTCCAGGCAGCGGGCGGTCGAGGGGGTCGTTCAACCTGACTGCCTGCCTCTCTTCCGCTCTTACATCCGGTCCAGGGTGTCCTTGGAGATGGAGCACGCGGTGTCCACCGGTACGCTCGCGGCCTTCCGCGAGAGGTGGGCACCGGAGGGACTGGAGTGCATCATCACGCCCGGCAACCAAATTTTAATTTGATTTTACGTTTTTTTTTTAAGTTTAATTTGTTTTAATTGCCGGTGCTTTTAGTGTCCCCCTTCCCTTTTATAGGGGGCACTGGGGAAAATTGTGAATTTAGTGCCCAAAAAAAAACCAAAAAAGAAAAACACAAAAAAAAACAAAAAAAAAAGGGGGGAAAAAAAAAAAAGGGCCTTGTAATGTCTGGAGTGTCACCCAGGTCGGGTGGCACCGTTTAATGTTTTTATGTTTTGCAGGTAAACTTAAAAGAGTTTCATGCACAAGGACCAATTGGAGAGCTGTGGAGGCGTGTCCTGCTCAGTAGGAACTGTGAGCAGTGAGGGAAGCTGCAAGCAACTTGAGCTCCTGCCTGGAGAGCCCTGAGACCAGCCCAGGAACAGAAGGAAGGAAGGGGCTTCACTACAACTTTAACCAGAGGGAGAGGAGGAGAAAGCAGAGAACTTTGCAACATCTTTACCATCCTGCAAGGAGTTGGAGAGAGGGGGAAAAACCACAACAACCAACATCCAGTGTGGAAGGAGGGAGACTCAACAATTCTACAGGTGGGTGTGGGTGCATTTCCCAAAAAGACTTTGTTGTATCGGTGGGGGGAGGAAAGAAGACCACTGAGGGCCGGAACATCGCGGGGGGTGTGTGTGTGTGTGGTAGTGTGCGTGGGGGCCGTGCTTACAACTGGGCCCCCCCACAATTGGAACCCCCCCACCCCCCACATTAGCCTAGCCTGGGATAGCTGGAGCTACCAGGCTGAAGATTGTCATCAATCACCCAATTAAAGATCGTTAGGAGTGCCTGGTGGCTCCAGCTACCCCAGGTGAAGACATCTTCTCCCCCCACCTGAAGACCACCCCAAAGACTTTTGTGTTTTGCCATCTGGGGAGTGCACCCACCCACAGCTGCGAGGGGAGACCTGCCCTCGCAGTCCCCCCCTTCCCACCCCCCCTCTTCCCACCCCCCCTCTCTCTTTCTCTGTTACTCTGTTTCTCCCCTCTCTCTCTGAGAGCCTCTTTCTTCCAAATTTAATTTAAAAAAAAAAAAACATTTAAGACAACTGAGCAGAGGGAGCAAGGCCCCTCCCCAATTGTCAACTAGGGGAGAGGTACCTCATTAAGGGCTCCTCTGCTCAGTCAATCTACAAGAGGCCTAATAAAGACCATTAAGGCCTGTGACTTTGGGGTGGGTGTAGCCCTTAAAGGGACCCCGTGATGGCGACCCCATCCACGCCGGTGGCAGGGCCAGCAAGGACGTATGCGCAGGCGGTGTCCACATCCACGGCACCTCCTGCGCCACCCGCTGCCCTGCCACCATTCAGACTTATAACCAGGAAACACGGGGTCAAGAGCTACACTCACCCCACAATGAGCATTGAGGAGTGCGTGCGGGCGATGGCTGGGGTAGTCGGCCCCTCGGCCATTGTCGCAGCCTCCAAGATGTCTGGGAAGGCCGTGTTCTTCCTGGGGTCGGAGCGGGCGGTGTCCCTGGCCCTTGAAAAGGGGCTCACGGTGGGCGGGACGTTCCTGCCGGTGGACCCTCTCGAGGCCACCGCGCAGAGGGTCATCGTTTCAAACGTCCCGCCCTTTGTTTCCGCTGAGCTCCTCCTCCCTCACCTACAACAACTGGGGGAGGTAAGGTCAGGGATCAACCCCATACCGCTCGGCCTCAGGGAGAACAGCCTGCGCCACGTGTTCTCCTTCCGCCGCCAGCTCTTTGTCCGGCTGGCGCGGGAGGAGACGACGGAAGGTCATTTTAATGTGGTGCACGAGGGGACTGCCTACCGCGTCTTCTGGACGTCGGACGGCGTGCGGTGCCATGCCTGCAGGGAGGTGGGGCACGTTCGCAAGAACTGCCCCGCCTCCAAGGCCGCCAAACCACCGAAGGCGGCCAAGGCTGGCGCCGCCGCCACCCCTCCCCCTAGTTGCGTCCGCGTGCCGGGAGCCATGGGTGCGCGGGCATCGTCGGAGGCCTTTGTTTTCAGGGCCTCCGGCGGGGGGGAGGGAGAGCGTCCGACCGGAAAGAAGGCGCGGAAGAAGACAAAACATCAAGAGGCGGGTCCCCTCAGTGCGCCGGATAATTTGACCACCGCGCTCAGCCCAACCCCGTCACCGGCGAGCGCGGGGTGCCCCGAGCCCGTGCCCGAGCCCTTGAATACCACCACAGAGGGGCCCAGGCGCGGGCAAGAAAAGGAAAAGGGGGGGGCGGAGCGGGAGGCCTCGGCAGACATGGAGGTCTCCCTGACTCCGCGCGCCCCCAGGAACAAAAAGAGGCACCGCCCCAATGAGGCGGAGGGGGAACAACATCCCTCCGCGGAGGAGGCGGTGCCCGCCGCGTGTCCCGCGTCCCCCACCAGCGCCCCCAAATTGCGCTGCAGGCGCGAGGAGTCTTTCCCCGGGGAGGGTGAGACAGTTGAGGCTGCCCAGCCTCTGCCTCCCGGGGATGGAGTGGAAGATCTGCCTGTCGTGGGGGGCGTGGGGACCGCGGAGGAATGCGTAGCCGCCGGGCCGGGCGTCCCGGGGACTGAGGCGGGCGAGGCCGAAAAGGCCGAACCTGAGCCCGCCCAGCTATTACCCAACTTCCCCCGGGATTTGCTCGACCCGGCAGAGAATGAAACAAATAATTATGACACTGTAGATGCTGGGCCGGGGGGTGGCAGCGGGGAGGGGGAGGAACACCCACCCTCGCCCCTTACTTTGGAGCTGGAGCACTTGGAGGGCCTGGGGATTTCCTATGGCCGGGTCTCTCCTTGTTCTCCGGTTCCTGGGGCGGAGGGGGAACCCCTTCCGCTGTCATTTCCCGACCCAGCACCATTTTTAAAAGAGCCCAGTGGGGACTCCTCTGCCGACGATCCTGGGGGTGGGATCGGGGCAGTGCCAGGGCCGGTTGGAGCGGCCGGTTCATTTGCCGTACCTTGTGCGGTCGATGGGCCGGCTGCTGGCGGCCACCTCCCGGAGGAGGACGGGGACTCGGTGGGGGACGCGGGTGAAGACCTAGAGACCACCGCCAGGGAGGCGGTGGATCTGCTCGCGGCCGCCGCTGAGGCCCTCCTCGTTCCTGCAAAGGAACTCCGGGACTTTTTGGCCCAGAGCCGGGGTCGCCGCGACCAAGCCCGACTGGCCCTGGAAAAATGGTCCGAGCCGGAGCTGATCAAGGGGTCCGTCCGCGCCGCCGTTAAAACCTTGGCCGCGGGCGGGCCCTTGACAAAGGAGCAGCACCTTGAGCTGCGCGAGCTCGAGGGACTCCTCGCTGGGCTGCGGAGGGAGCGGAGTTCAACAAAAGACTCCGCTCCCTCCCCCACAATAGGTTAAGGTAGAGGTTGCACTATGCTTTTGCCATGAAGATAACCATAGCCAGCCTCAACATCAACGGCGGCAGAGGGGCACGCCGTAGATTTGACAATTTTTCGCTCCTGCGGGAGGGGAAATATGCGGTGTGCTTCCTGCAAGAAACTCACACCGTTCCGGGAGACGAAGCCACGTGGCTCCTGGAATGGCAAGGAGAGGTCCGCATGAGCCACCTCACCGCCATTTCTAGTGGGGTGGCCATCTTGCTGGGCCCGCATTTTCAGCCGGAGATCTTGGGGGTCGAGGAGCCCGTGCCAGGCCGCTTGCTGCACGTAACGGTTCGCCTGGGGGACGTGCCGCTCCATCTCGTGAACGTGTACGCCCCTCATCCCGGCCCGCAGCAGACGCGCTTCTTTGAAGAGGTGTCCGCTCTTCTTGGCTCCGTCGACGTCGGCGACTGCATTGTCCTCGGGGGGGATTTTAACTGCACCCTCGAGGCGAGGGACCGCTCCGGTGCCCCGCAGTGCATGACGGCGATGGAGAAGTTGAGGGACCTGGTCGGGTCCTTCGACTTGGTGGACGTCTGGCGAAATCTCCACCCCGACTCCAGCGCCTTTACTTGGGTGAGGCCTGGAGTTGGATGGTCTAGAGTCGACCGCCTTTACGTGTCTCGGGCGTACGTTTCCTGCGTCCCGGCGGCCTCCATGCGGCCGGTGCCGTGTTCGGACCACCACCTGGTGTGGGCGGAGCTCGCTTCGCTCCGCGCGAGGACGGGGTCCGCGTACTGGCACTTTAACAACCGGCTGCTGGAGGACGTGCGGTTCCAGGACTCGTTCCGTCGATTCTGGTCCGACTGGAGAAGGAAGCAGGGGGGCTTCCCCTCCTTGAGGCTATGGTGGGACGTGGGCAAGGCTCACGTCCGCGTCTTCTGTCAAGAGTACGCGAGGGGGTCGACCAAGAGGCGGGCGGCCAGAGTCGGGCGCCTAGAAAAAGAGGTGCTCGACCTGGAAGCCCGTCTCGGTCAAGTCGTCCAGGACCCGGCCCTGCGGACGGTGTACGAAGCGAAGAAGGCCGCGCTGAAGGACCTGCAGCTCGTCGGGTCCCGAGGCGCGTTCGTGAGGTCGCGGATCCGGTTCCTGCGGGATCTGGACCGCGGCTCCCCCTTCTTCTACTCGCTGGAAAAAAGGCAGAGTGTCCGTAAGCAGCTCTTGACGCTGCTGGCCGACGACGGCTCTCTCGTCTCGGATCCGGAGGGCGTCAACAACAGGGTCCGTGAATATTACGGGGCTCTGTTCTCTCCGGATCCGTCCAGCGAGGAAGCGCGTAGAGTTTTGTGGGAGGACCTGCCGAAGGTCGGCCCGGAGGGCGCCGAAAATCTGGAAGCTCCGCTAAGCCTGGCGGAGCTGACCGGTGCCCTCGCCCGGCTCTCGAGGGGAAAATCCCCGGGGCTGGACGGGCTGACCGTGGAGTTCCACAGGGCGTTCTGGGACGTCCTGGGGGGCGACTACGCGCGGGTCCTGGGGGAAAGTCTGGCGACCGGGGAGATGCCCCTCTCTTGGCGCAGGGCAGTCATCGTCCTGCTGCCTAAGAAGGGCGATCTCCGCCTCCTTAAGAACTGGCGCCCGGTCTCCCTCCTCAGCACGGACTACAAAATCTTCGCCAGGGCGATGTCTGCTCGCCTTGGTGCCGTGCTGGACCACATGATCCACCCCGACCAGTCATACACGGTCCCGGGCCGGACAATCCACGACAACATCCATCTGGTCCGGGACCTCATCCATTGCTCCCAGGAGGCTGGTCTGTCGGTCGCCTTCCTATCCCTCGACCAAGAGAAGGCGTTCGACAGGGTGGATCACGACTATCTGCTCGGAACTCTGCGCGCTTTCGGGTTCGGGACGCATTTCGTCGCCCGGATCCGACTTTTGTACGCCGCCGCGGAGTGTCTGATTAAGGTTAACGGGTCCTTGACGGCGCCCCTTCGCTTTAGGAGAGGGGTGCGCCAGGGATGCCCCATGTCCGGCCAGTTATACGCCGTTTGCGTGGAGCCTTTCCTGCGCCTCTTGCGGACGAGGTTGACGGGACTGGCTCTGCAAGGGCCGGGCGTGGAGGTCGTCCTCTCGGCTTACGCCGATGACGTGCTCCTCGCGGTAGAGGATCCCGCTGACCTGCGGAGGATGCGTGAGTGCCAGGAGATTTACTCGGCCGCGTCCTCCGCCAGGATCAACTGGGAGAAATGTTCCGGACTCCTGGTGGGTCAGTGGCGGGTGGACTCCCTGCCGGAGGAGCTCAGGCCTTTTGCCTGGAGCACGACCCATCTCCTCTATCTGGGAGTCTACCTTAGCCCCGACGAGGAAGCCTGGCCGGCGAACTGGCAGGAGCTGGAGGCCAAGGTCGCCGCTCGCCTAGGGCGCTGGACAGGACTGCTCCGAGTGCTGTCCTACAGGGGTCGAGCGCTAGTCATAAACCAGCTGGTGGCCGCAATGCTGTGGTACCGGCTGGTCACTTTGACCCCTCCCCCTGCGTTTGTCGCCAAGATACAGAAGAAGCTGGTGGACTTCTTCTGGAACAACAGGAAGCACTGGGTCTCTGTCGCGGTCTTGAGTCTCCCGCTTGAGGAGGGCGGTCAGTCGTTGGTGTGCGTCAGCGCCCAGCTCGCGACTTTCCGTCTTCAGACCCTGCAGAGATACCTTTACGTCGAGCCCCCTCCTAGGTGGTGTGCTCTGGCGAGGTATTTCTTCCGCCAGCAGCTCGACCTCAATTATGACACGCAGCTCCTGTTTGTGAACTTGGGGGGTGCCAGGACCGCCCTCCGGGAGCTGCCTGTCTTTTACAGGGAACTCATCAGGGTCTGGAACAAAGTCTCCACCAAGCGCAGCTCTCCGCCGGCTGGAGTGGCGGCCGTCCTGCAGGAACCGCTGCTCGGGAATCCGTACCTCCACGGCCGAGGCTTCATGTGGCGGTCGGAAGAGAGGGCTGTGGCTGGTGAGGTGACCAGGGTCAGGGACCTGCTCGATGGCGGAGGAGCGGGCTGGATGGCGCCAGTCACGCTGGCGCGGCGCCTAAATTCTGCCAACGTCCGCCGCGCGGCCGATGCCATCGAGTCGCTAAAAACAGCTCTGGGCCCTGACTCCGTTAGGTGTATCGAGGAGGCTCAAGCACGTGGGGAGATCCCGTCCGAACTGACCCCCGTCCGGACGGAATTCCTCATCGGCGCCAAACCCCGGAACCTCCCTCGGGGGCCGGCGCCTCACAACTTGAGCCGCCTCGGGGAAATCCCCTCCGTGCCTTTCAGTTCCGCGCGGAGGGGTTTCCTGTACGGGCTGCTCCTGCACACCCTCAACTTTGCCATCCTCGCCGGCCGTCCGGACACGCCATGGCGTACCATCTTGCCGTCCGGAGGAGGCGGGGGTCCCCGATGGAGGGCACTCTACGCAGGGGTCCTCCCACTATTCATCGGGGACTTGGCCTGGAGGGTGGTGCACGGAGCAGTGCCGTGCAACAAATTTTTAAGCCGGTTCACGGACTCCCAGGCCGCCTGCAATTTCTGCGGTCTGGAGGAGTCCGTGTTCCATGTTTTTATGGAGTGCACAAGGTTGCAGCCCCTGTTCCATTATTTGAAGGGGCTGCTCCTGAAATTCTGGCTGCACTTCAGTCCCACTCTCCTGATCTTTGGGCACCCTGTGCGGAGGGGAGCGGGTAGGTCCGAAGGCCTCCTCGTAGGACTGCTCCTGGGCACGGCCAAGGGTGCCATCAGCCGGTCCAGGCAGCGGGCGGTCGAGGGGGTCGTTCAACCTGACTGCCTGCCTCTCTTCCGCTCTTACATCCGGTCCAGGGTGTCCTTGGAGATGGAGCACGCGGTGTCCACCGGTACGCTCGCGGCCTTCCGCGAGAGGTGGGCACCGGAGGGACTGGAGTGCATCATCACGCCCGGCAACCAAATTTTAATTTGATTTTACGTTTTTTTTTTAAGTTTAATTTGTTTTAATTGCCGGTGCTTTTAGTGTCCCCCTTCCCTTTTATAGGGGGCACTGGGGAAAATTGTGAATTTAGTGCCCAAAAAAAAACCAAAAAAGAAAAACACAAAAAAAAACAAAAAAAAAAGGGGGGAAAAAAAAAAAAGGGCCTTGTAATGTCTGGAGTGTCACCCAGGTCGGGTGGCACCGTTTAATGTTTTTATGTTTTGCAGGTAAACTTAAAAGAGTTTCATGCACAAGGACCAATTGGAGAGCTGTGGAGGCGTGTCCTGCTCAGTAGGAACTGTGAGCAGTGAGGGAAGCTGCAAGCAACTTGAGCTCCTGCCTGGAGAGCCCTGAGACCAGCCCAGGAACAGAAGGAAGGAAGGGGCTTCACTACAACTTTAACCAGAGGGAGAGGAGGAGAAAGCAGAGAACTTTGCAACATCTTTACCATCCTGCAAGGAGTTGGAGAGAGGGGGAAAAACCACAACAACCAACATCCAGTGTGGAAGGAGGGAGACTCAACAATTCTACAGGTGGGTGTGGGTGCATTTCCCAAAAAGACTTTGTTGTATCGGTGGGGGGAGGAAAGAAGACCACTGAGGGCCGGAACATCGCGGGGGGTGTGTGTGTGTGTGGTAGTGTGCGTGGGGGCCGTGCTTACAACTGGGCCCCCCCACAATTGGAACCCCCCCACCCCCCACATTAGCCTAGCCTGGGATAGCTGGAGCTACCAGGCTGAAGATTGTCATCAATCACCCAATTAAAGATCGTTAGGAGTGCCTGGTGGCTCCAGCTACCCCAGGTGAAGACATCTTCTCCCCCCACCTGAAGACCACCCCAAAGACTTTTGTGTTTTGCCATCTGGGGAGTGCACCCACCCACAGCTGCGAGGGGAGACCTGCCCTCGCAGTCCCCCCCTTCCCACCCCCCCTCTTCCCACCCCCCCTCTCTCTTTCTCTGTTACTCTGTTTCTCCCCTCTCTCTCTGAGAGCCTCTTTCTTCCAAATTTAATTTAAAAAAAAAAAAACATTTAAGACAACTGAGCAGAGGGAGCAAGGCCCCTCCCCAATTGTCAACTAGGGGAGAGGTACCTCATTAAGGGCTCCTCTGCTCAGTCAATCTACAAGAGGCCTAATAAAGACCATTAAGGCCTGTGACTTTGGGGTGGGTGTAGCCCTTAAAGGGACCCCGTGATGGCGACCCCATCCACGCCGGTGGCAGGGCCAGCAAGGACGTATGCGCAGGCGGTGTCCACATCCACGGCACCTCCTGCGCCACCCGCTGCCCTGCCACCATTCAGACTTATAACCAGGAAACACGGGGTCAAGAGCTACACTCACCCCACAATGAGCATTGAGGAGTGCGTGCGGGCGATGGCTGGGGTAGTCGGCCCCTCGGCCATTGTCGCAGCCTCCAAGATGTCTGGGAAGGCCGTGTTCTTCCTGGGGTCGGAGCGGGCGGTGTCCCTGGCCCTTGAAAAGGGGCTCACGGTGGGCGGGACGTTCCTGCCGGTGGACCCTCTCGAGGCCACCGCGCAGAGGGTCATCGTTTCAAACGTCCCGCCCTTTGTTTCCGCTGAGCTCCTCCTCCCTCACCTACAACAACTGGGGGAGGTAAGGTCAGGGATCAACCCCATACCGCTCGGCCTCAGGGAGAACAGCCTGCGCCACGTGTTCTCCTTCCGCCGCCAGCTCTTTGTCCGGCTGGCGCGGGAGGAGACGACGGAAGGTCATTTTAATGTGGTGCACGAGGGGACTGCCTACCGCGTCTTCTGGACGTCGGACGGCGTGCGGTGCCATGCCTGCAGGGAGGTGGGGCACGTTCGCAAGAACTGCCCCGCCTCCAAGGCCGCCAAACCACCGAAGGCGGCCAAGGCTGGCGCCGCCGCCACCCCTCCCCCTAGTTGCGTCCGCGTGCCGGGAGCCATGGGTGCGCGGGCATCGTCGGAGGCCTTTGTTTTCAGGGCCTCCGGCGGGGGGGAGGGAGAGCGTCCGACCGGAAAGAAGGCGCGGAAGAAGACAAAACATCAAGAGGCGGGTCCCCTCAGTGCGCCGGATAATTTGACCACCGCGCTCAGCCCAACCCCGTCACCGGCGAGCGCGGGGTGCCCCGAGCCCGTGCCCGAGCCCTTGAATACCACCACAGAGGGGCCCAGGCGCGGGCAAGAAAAGGAAAAGGGGGGGGCGGAGCGGGAGGCCTCGGCAGACATGGAGGTCTCCCTGACTCCGCGCGCCCCCAGGAACAAAAAGAGGCACCGCCCCAATGAGGCGGAGGGGGAACAACATCCCTCCGCGGAGGAGGCGGTGCCCGCCGCGTGTCCCGCGTCCCCCACCAGCGCCCCCAAATTGCGCTGCAGGCGCGAGGAGTCTTTCCCCGGGGAGGGTGAGACAGTTGAGGCTGCCCAGCCTCTGCCTCCCGGGGATGGAGTGGAAGATCTGCCTGTCGTGGGGGGCGTGGGGACCGCGGAGGAATGCGTAGCCGCCGGGCCGGGCGTCCCGGGGACTGAGGCGGGCGAGGCCGAAAAGGCCGAACCTGAGCCCGCCCAGCTATTACCCAACTTCCCCCGGGATTTGCTCGACCCGGCAGAGAATGAAACAAATAATTATGACACTGTAGATGCTGGGCCGGGGGGTGGCAGCGGGGAGGGGGAGGAACACCCACCCTCGCCCCTTACTTTGGAGCTGGAGCACTTGGAGGGCCTGGGGATTTCCTATGGCCGGGTCTCTCCTTGTTCTCCGGTTCCTGGGGCGGAGGGGGAACCCCTTCCGCTGTCATTTCCCGACCCAGCACCATTTTTAAAAGAGCCCAGTGGGGACTCCTCTGCCGACGATCCTGGGGGTGGGATCGGGGCAGTGCCAGGGCCGGTTGGAGCGGCCGGTTCATTTGCCGTACCTTGTGCGGTCGATGGGCCGGCTGCTGGCGGCCACCTCCCGGAGGAGGACGGGGACTCGGTGGGGGACGCGGGTGAAGACCTAGAGACCACCGCCAGGGAGGCGGTGGATCTGCTCGCGGCCGCCGCTGAGGCCCTCCTCGTTCCTGCAAAGGAACTCCGGGACTTTTTGGCCCAGAGCCGGGGTCGCCGCGACCAAGCCCGACTGGCCCTGGAAAAATGGTCCGAGCCGGAGCTGATCAAGGGGTCCGTCCGCGCCGCCGTTAAAACCTTGGCCGCGGGCGGGCCCTTGACAAAGGAGCAGCACCTTGAGCTGCGCGAGCTCGAGGGACTCCTCGCTGGGCTGCGGAGGGAGCGGAGTTCAACAAAAGACTCCGCTCCCTCCCCCACAATAGGTTAAGGTAGAGGTTGCACTATGCTTTTGCCATGAAGATAACCATAGCCAGCCTCAACATCAACGGCGGCAGAGGGGCACGCCGTAGATTTGACAATTTTTCGCTCCTGCGGGAGGGGAAATATGCGGTGTGCTTCCTGCAAGAAACTCACACCGTTCCGGGAGACGAAGCCACGTGGCTCCTGGAATGGCAAGGAGAGGTCCGCATGAGCCACCTCACCGCCATTTCTAGTGGGGTGGCCATCTTGCTGGGCCCGCATTTTCAGCCGGAGATCTTGGGGGTCGAGGAGCCCGTGCCAGGCCGCTTGCTGCACGTAACGGTTCGCCTGGGGGACGTGCCGCTCCATCTCGTGAACGTGTACGCCCCTCATCCCGGCCCGCAGCAGACGCGCTTCTTTGAAGAGGTGTCCGCTCTTCTTGGCTCCGTCGACGTCGGCGACTGCATTGTCCTCGGGGGGGATTTTAACTGCACCCTCGAGGCGAGGGACCGCTCCGGTGCCCCGCAGTGCATGACGGCGATGGAGAAGTTGAGGGACCTGGTCGGGTCCTTCGACTTGGTGGACGTCTGGCGAAATCTCCACCCCGACTCCAGCGCCTTTACTTGGGTGAGGCCTGGAGTTGGATGGTCTAGAGTCGACCGCCTTTACGTGTCTCGGGCGTACGTTTCCTGCGTCCCGGCGGCCTCCATGCGGCCGGTGCCGTGTTCGGACCACCACCTGGTGTGGGCGGAGCTCGCTTCGCTCCGCGCGAGGACGGGGTCCGCGTACTGGCACTTTAACAACCGGCTGCTGGAGGACGTGCGGTTCCAGGACTCGTTCCGTCGATTCTGGTCCGACTGGAGAAGGAAGCAGGGGGGCTTCCCCTCCTTGAGGCTATGGTGGGACGTGGGCAAGGCTCACGTCCGCGTCTTCTGTCAAGAGTACGCGAGGGGGTCGACCAAGAGGCGGGCGGCCAGAGTCGGGCGCCTAGAAAAAGAGGTGCTCGACCTGGAAGCCCGTCTCGGTCAAGTCGTCCAGGACCCGGCCCTGCGGACGGTGTACGAAGCGAAGAAGGCCGCGCTGAAGGACCTGCAGCTCGTCGGGTCCCGAGGCGCGTTCGTGAGGTCGCGGATCCGGTTCCTGCGGGATCTGGACCGCGGCTCCCCCTTCTTCTACTCGCTGGAAAAAAGGCAGAGTGTCCGTAAGCAGCTCTTGACGCTGCTGGCCGACGACGGCTCTCTCGTCTCGGATCCGGAGGGCGTCAACAACAGGGTCCGTGAATATTACGGGGCTCTGTTCTCTCCGGATCTGTCCAGCGAGGAAGCGCGTAGAGTTTTGTGGGAGGACCTGCCGAAGGTCGGCCCGGAGGGCGCCGAAAATCTGGAAGCTCCGCTAAGCCTGGCGGAGCTGACCGGTGCCCTCGCCCGGCTCTCGAGGGGAAAATCCCCGGGGCTGGACGGGCTGACCGTGGAGTTCCACAGGGCGTTCTGGGACGTCCTGGGGGGCGACTACGCGCGGGTCCTGGGGGAAAGTCTGGCGACCGGGGAGATGCCCCTCTCTTGGCGCAGGGCAGTCATCGTCCTGCTGCCTAAGAAGGGCGATCTCCGCCTCCTTAAGAACTGGCGCCCGGTCTCCCTCCTCAGCACGGACTACAAAATCTTCGCCAGGGCGATGTCTGCTCGCCTTGGTGCCGTGCTGGACCACATGATCCACCCCGACCAGTCATACACGGTCCCGGGCCGGACAATCCACGACAACATCCATCTGGTCCGGGACCTCATCCATTGCTCCCAGGAGGCTGGTCTGTCGGTCGCCTTCCTATCCCTCGACCAAGAGAAGGCGTTCGACAGGGTGGATCACGACTATCTGCTCGGAACTCTGCGCGCTTTCGGGTTCGGGACGCATTTCGTCGCCCGGATCCGACTTTTGTACGCCGCCGCGGAGTGTCTGATTAAGGTTAACGGGTCCTTGACGGCGCCCCTTCGCTTTAGGAGAGGGGTGCGCCAGGGATGCCCCATGTCCGGCCAGTTATACGCCGTTTGCGTGGAGCCTTTCCTGCGCCTCTTGCGGACGAGGTTGACGGGACTGGCTCTGCAAGGGCCGGGCGTGGAGGTCGTCCTCTCGGCTTACGCCGATGACGTGCTCCTCGCGGTAGAGGATCCCGCTGACCTGCGGAGGATGCGTGAGTGCCAGGAGATTTACTCGGCCGCGTCCTCCGCCAGGATCAACTGGGAGAAATGTTCCGGACTCCTGGTGGGTCAGTGGCGGGTGGACTCCCTGCCGGAGGAGCTCAGGCCTTTTGCCTGGAGCACGACCCATCTCCTCTATCTGGGAGTCTACCTTAGCCCCGACGAGGAAGCCTGGCCGGCGAACTGGCAGGAGCTGGAGGCCAAGGTCGCCGCTCGCCTAGGGCGCTGGACAGGACTGCTCCGAGTGCTGTCCTACAGGGGTCGAGCGCTAGTCATAAACCAGCTGGTGGCCGCAATGCTGTGGTACCGGCTGGTCACTTTGACCCCTCCCCCTGCGTTTGTCGCCAAGATACAGAAGAAGCTGGTGGACTTCTTCTGGAACAACAGGAAGCACTGGGTCTCTGTCGCGGTCTTGAGTCTCCCGCTTGAGGAGGGCGGTCAGTCGTTGGTGTGCGTCAGCGCCCAGCTCGCGACTTTCCGTCTTCAGACCCTGCAGAGATACCTTTACGTCGAGCCCCCTCCTAGGTGGTGTGCTCTGGCGAGGTATTTCTTCCGCCAGCAGCTCGACCTCAATTATGACACGCAGCTCCTGTTTGTGAACTTGGGGGGTGCCAGGACCGCCCTCCGGGAGCTGCCTGTCTTTTACAGGGAACTCATCAGGGTCTGGAACAAAGTCTCCACCAAGCGCAGCTCTCCGCCGGCTGGAGTGGCGGCCGTCCTGCAGGAACCGCTGCTCGGGAATCCGTACCTCCACGGCCGAGGCTTCATGTGGCGGTCGGAAGAGAGGGCTGTGGCTGGTGAGGTGACCAGGGTCAGGGACCTGCTCGATGGCGGAGGAGCGGGCTGGATGGCGCCAGTCACGCTGGCGCGGCGCCTAAATTCTGCCAACGTCCGCCGCGCGGCCGATGCCATCGAGTCGCTAAAAACAGCTCTGGGCCCTGACTCCGTTAGGTGTATCGAGGAGGCTCAAGCACGTGGGGAGATCCCGTCCGAACTGACCCCCGTCCGGACGGAATTCCTCATCGGCGCCAAACCCCGGAACCTCCCTCGGGGGCCGGCGCCTCACAACTTGAGCCGCCTCGGGGAAATCCCCTCCGTGCCTTTCAGTTCCGCGCGGAGGGGTTTCCTGTACGGGCTGCTCCTGCACACCCTCAACTTTGCCATCCTCGCCGGCCGTCCGGACACGCCATGGCGTACCATCTTGCCGTCCGGAGGAGGCGGGGGTCCCCGATGGAGGGCACTCTACGCAGGGGTCCTCCCACTATTCATCGGGGACTTGGCCTGGAGGGTGGTGCACGGAGCAGTGCCGTGCAACAAATTTTTAAGCCGGTTCACGGACTCCCAGGCCGCCTGCAATTTCTGCGGTCTGGAGGAGTCCGTGTTCCATGTTTTTATGGAGTGCACAAGGTTGCAGCCCCTGTTCCATTATTTGAAGGGGCTGCTCCTGAAATTCTGGCTGCACTTCAGTCCCACTCTCCTGATCTTTGGGCACCCTGTGCGGAGGGGAGCGGGTAGGTCCGAAGGCCTCCTCGTAGGACTGCTCCTGGGCACGGCCAAGGGTGCCATCAGCCGGTCCAGGCAGCGGGCGGTCGAGGGGGTCGTTCAACCTGACTGCCTGCCTCTCTTCCGCTCTTACATCCGGTCCAGGGTGTCCTTGGAGATGGAGCACGCGGTGTCCACCGGTACGCTCGCGGCCTTCCGCGAGAGGTGGGCACCGGAGGGACTGGAGTGCATCATCACGCCCGGCAACCAAATTTTAATTTGATTTTACGTTTTTTTTTTAAGTTTAATTTGTTTTAATTGCCGGTGCTTTTAGTGTCCCCCTTCCCTTTTATAGGGGGCACTGGGGAAAATTGTGAATTTAGTGCCCAAAAAAAAACCAAAAAAGAAAAACACAAAAAAAAACAAAAAAAAAAGGGGGGAAAAAAAAAAAAGGGCCTTGTAATGTCTGGAGTGTCACCCAGGTCGGGTGGCACCGTTTAATGTTTTTATGTTTTGCAGGTAAACTTAAAAGAGTTTCATGCACAAGGACCAATTGGAGAGCTGTGGAGGCGTGTCCTGCTCAGTAGGAACTGTGAGCAGTGAGGGAAGCTGCAAGCAACTTGAGCTCCTGCCTGGAGAGCCCTGAGACCAGCCCAGGAACAGAAGGAAGGAAGGGGCTTCACTACAACTTTAACCAGAGGGAGAGGAGGAGAAAGCAGAGAACTTTGCAACATCTTTACCATCCTGCAAGGAGTTGGAGAGAGGGGGAAAAACCACAACAACCAACATCCAGTGTGGAAGGAGGGAGACTCAACAATTCTACAGGTGGGTGTGGGTGCATTTCCCAAAAAGACTTTGTTGTATCGGTGGGGGGAGGAAAGAAGACCACTGAGGGCCGGAACATCGCGGGGGGTGTGTGTGTGTGTGGTAGTGTGCGTGGGGGCCGTGCTTACAACTGGGCCCCCCCACAATTGGAACCCCCCCACCCCCCACATTAGCCTAGCCTGGGATAGCTGGAGCTACCAGGCTGAAGATTGTCATCAATCACCCAATTAAAGATCGTTAGGAGTGCCTGGTGGCTCCAGCTACCCCAGGTGAAGACATCTTCTCCCCCCACCTGAAGACCACCCCAAAGACTTTTGTGTTTTGCCATCTGGGGAGTGCACCCACCCACAGCTGCGAGGGGAGACCTGCCCTCGCAGTCCCCCCCTTCCCACCCCCCCTCTTCCCACCCCCCCTCTCTCTTTCTCTGTTACTCTGTTTCTCCCCTCTCTCTCTGAGAGCCTCTTTCTTCCAAATTTAATTTAAAAAAAAAAAAACATTTAAGACAACTGAGCAGAGGGAGCAAGGCCCCTCCCCAATTGTCAACTAGGGGAGAGGTACCTCATTAAGGGCTCCTCTGCTCAGTCAATCTACAAGAGGCCTAATAAAGACCATTAAGGCCTGTGACTTTGGGGTGGGTGTAGCCCTTAAAGGGACCCCGTGATGGCGACCCCATCCACGCCGGTGGCAGGGCCAGCAAGGACGTATGCGCAGGCGGTGTCCACATCCACGGCACCTCCTGCGCCACCCGCTGCCCTGCCACCATTCAGACTTATAACCAGGAAACACGGGGTCAAGAGCTACACTCACCCCACAATGAGCATTGAGGAGTGCGTGCGGGCGATGGCTGGGGTAGTCGGCCCCTCGGCCATTGTCGCAGCCTCCAAGATGTCTGGGAAGGCCGTGTTCTTCCTGGGGTCGGAGCGGGCGGTGTCCCTGGCCCTTGAAAAGGGGCTCACGGTGGGCGGGACGTTCCTGCCGGTGGACCCTCTCGAGGCCACCGCGCAGAGGGTCATCGTTTCAAACGTCCCGCCCTTTGTTTCCGCTGAGCTCCTCCTCCCTCACCTACAACAACTGGGGGAGGTAAGGTCAGGGATCAACCCCATACCGCTCGGCCTCAGGGAGAACAGCCTGCGCCACGTGTTCTCCTTCCGCCGCCAGCTCTTTGTCCGGCTGGCGCGGGAGGAGACGACGGAAGGTCATTTTAATGTGGTGCACGAGGGGACTGCCTACCGCGTCTTCTGGACGTCGGACGGCGTGCGGTGCCATGCCTGCAGGGAGGTGGGGCACGTTCGCAAGAACTGCCCCGCCTCCAAGGCCGCCAAACCACCGAAGGCGGCCAAGGCTGGCGCCGCCGCCACCCCTCCCCCTAGTTGCGTCCGCGTGCCGGGAGCCATGGGTGCGCGGGCATCGTCGGAGGCCTTTGTTTTCAGGGCCTCCGGCGGGGGGGAGGGAGAGCGTCCGACCGGAAAGAAGGCGCGGAAGAAGACAAAACATCAAGAGGCGGGTCCCCTCAGTGCGCCGGATAATTTGACCACCGCGCTCAGCCCAACCCCGTCACCGGCGAGCGCGGGGTGCCCCGAGCCCGTGCCCGAGCCCTTGAATACCACCACAGAGGGGCCCAGGCGCGGGCAAGAAAAGGAAAAGGGGGGGGCGGAGCGGGAGGCCTCGGCAGACATGGAGGTCTCCCTGACTCCGCGCGCCCCCAGGAACAAAAAGAGGCACCGCCCCAATGAGGCGGAGGGGGAACAACATCCCTCCGCGGAGGAGGCGGTGCCCGCCGCGTGTCCCGCGTCCCCCACCAGCGCCCCCAAATTGCGCTGCAGGCGCGAGGAGTCTTTCCCCGGGGAGGGTGAGACAGTTGAGGCTGCCCAGCCTCTGCCTCCCGGGGATGGAGTGGAAGATCTGCCTGTCGTGGGGGGCGTGGGGACCGCGGAGGAATGCGTAGCCGCCGGGCCGGGCGTCCCGGGGACTGAGGCGGGCGAGGCCGAAAAGGCCGAACCTGAGCCCGCCCAGCTATTACCCAACTTCCCCCGGGATTTGCTCGACCCGGCAGAGAATGAAACAAATAATTATGACACTGTAGATGCTGGGCCGGGGGGTGGCAGCGGGGAGGGGGAGGAACACCCACCCTCGCCCCTTACTTTGGAGCTGGAGCACTTGGAGGGCCTGGGGATTTCCTATGGCCGGGTCTCTCCTTGTTCTCCGGTTCCTGGGGCGGAGGGGGAACCCCTTCCGCTGTCATTTCCCGACCCAGCACCATTTTTAAAAGAGCCCAGTGGGGACTCCTCTGCCGACGATCCTGGGGGTGGGATCGGGGCAGTGCCAGGGCCGGTTGGAGCGGCCGGTTCATTTGCCGTACCTTGTGCGGTCGATGGGCCGGCTGCTGGCGGCCACCTCCCGGAGGAGGACGGGGACTCGGTGGGGGACGCGGGTGAAGACCTAGAGACCACCGCCAGGGAGGCGGTGGATCTGCTCGCGGCCGCCGCTGAGGCCCTCCTCGTTCCTGCAAAGGAACTCCGGGACTTTTTGGCCCAGAGCCGGGGTCGCCGCGACCAAGCCCGACTGGCCCTGGAAAAATGGTCCGAGCCGGAGCTGATCAAGGGGTCCGTCCGCGCCGCCGTTAAAACCTTGGCCGCGGGCGGGCCCTTGACAAAGGAGCAGCACCTTGAGCTGCGCGAGCTCGAGGGACTCCTCGCTGGGCTGCGGAGGGAGCGGAGTTCAACAAAAGACTCCGCTCCCTCCCCCACAATAGGTTAAGGTAGAGGTTGCACTATGCTTTTGTCATGAAGATAACCATAGCCAGCCTCAACATCAACGGCGGCAGAGGGGCACGCCGTAGATTTGACAATTTTTCGCTCCTGCGGGAGGGGAAATATGCGGTGTGCTTCCTGCAAGAAACCCACACCGTTCCGGGAGACGAAGCCACGTGGCTCCTGGAATGGCAAGGAGAGGTCCGCATGAGCCACCTCACCGCCATTTCTAGTGGGGTGGCCATCTTGCTGGGCCCGCATTTTCAGCCGGAGATCTTGGGGGTCGAGGAGCCCGTGCCAGGCCGCTTGCTGCACGTAACGGTTCGCCTGGGGGACGTGCCGCTCCATCTCGTGAACGTGTACGCCCCTCATCCCGGCCCGCAGCAGACGCGCTTCTTTGAAGAGGTGTCCGCTCTTCTTGGCTCCGTCGACGTCGGCGACTGCATTGTCCTCGGGGGGGATTTTAACTGCACCCTCGAGGCGAGGGACCGCTCCGGTGCCCCGCAGTGCATGACGGCGATGGAGAAGTTGAGGGACCTGGTCGGGTCCTTCGACTTGGTGGACGTCTGGCGAAATCTCCACCCCGACTCCAGCGCCTTTACTTGGGTGAGGCCTGGAGTTGGATGGTCTAGAGTCGACCGCCTTTACGTGTCTCGGGCGTACGTTTCCTGCGTCCCGGCGGCCTCCATGCGGCCGGTGCCGTGTTCGGACCACCACCTGGTGTGGGCGGAGCTCGCTTCGCTCCGCGCGAGGACGGGGTCCGCGTACTGGCACTTTAACAACCGGCTGCTGGAGGACGTGCGGTTCCAGGACTCGTTCCGTCGATTCTGGTCCGACTGGAGAAGGAAGCAGGGGGGCTTCCCCTCCTTGAGGCTATGGTGGGACGTGGGCAAGGCTCACGTCCGCGTCTTCTGTCAAGAGTACGCGAGGGGGTCGACCAAGAGGCGGGCGGCCAGAGTCGGGCGCCTAGAAAAAGAGGTGCTCGACCTGGAAGCCCGTCTCGGTCAAGTCGTCCAGGACCCGGCCCTGCGGACGGTGTACGAAGCGAAGAAGGCCGCGCTGAAGGACCTGCAGCTCGTCGGGTCCCGAGGCGCGTTCGTGAGGTCGCGGATCCGGTTCCTGCGGGATCTGGACCGCGGCTCCCCCTTCTTCTACTCGCTGGAAAAAAGGCAGAGTGTCCGTAAGCAGCTCTTGACGCTGCTGGCCGACGACGGCTCTCTCGTCTCGGATCCGGAGGGCGTCAACAACAGGGTCCGTGAATATTACGGGGCTCTGTTCTCTCCGGATCCGTCCAGCGAGGAAGCGCGTAGAGTTTTGTGGGAGGACCTGCCGAGGGTCGGCCCGGAGGGCGCCGAAAATCTGGAAGCTCCGCTAAGCCTGGCGGAGCTGACCGGTGCCCTCGCCCGGCTCTCGAGGGGAAAATCCCCGGGGCTGGACGGGCTGACCGTGGAGTTCCACAGGGCGTTCTGGGACGTCCTGGGGGGCGACTACGCGCGGGTCCTGGGGGAAAGTCTGGCGACCGGGGAGATGCCCCTCTCTTGGCGCAGGGCAGTCATCGTCCTGCTGCCTAAGAAGGGCGATCTCCGCCTCCTTAAGAACTGGCGCCCGGTCTCCCTCCTCAGCACGGACTACAAAATCTTCGCCAGGGCGATGTCTGCTCGCCTTGGTGCCGTGCTGGACCACATGATCCACCCCGACCAGTCATACACGGTCCCGGGCCGGACAATCCACGACAACATCCATCTGGTCCGGGACCTCATCCATTGCTCCCAGGAGGCTGGTCTGTCGGTCGCCTTCCTATCCCTCGACCAAGAGAAGGCGTTCGACAGGGTGGATCACGACTATCTGCTCGGAACTCTGCGCGCTTTCGGGTTCGGGACGCATTTCGTCGCCCGGATCCGACTTTTGTACGCCGCCGCGGAGTGTCTGATTAAGGTTAACGGGTCCTTGACGGCGCCCCTTCGCTTTAGGAGAGGGGTGCGCCAGGGATGCCCCATGTCCGGCCAGTTATACGCCGTTTGCGTGGAGCCTTTCCTGCGCCTCTTGCGGACGAGGTTGACGGGACTGGCTCTGCAAGGGCCGGGCGTGGAGGTCGTCCTCTCGGCTTACGCCGATGACGTGCTCCTCGCGGTAGAGGATCCCGCTGACCTGCGGAGGATGCGTGAGTGCCAGGAGATTTACTCGGCCGCGTCCTCCGCCAGGATCAACTGGGAGAAATGTTCCGGACTCCTGGTGGGTCAGTGGCGGGTGGACTCCCTGCCGGAGGAGCTCAGGCCTTTTGCCTGGAGCACGACCCATCTCCTCTATCTGGGAGTCTACCTTAGCCCCGACGAGGAAGCCTGGCCGGCGAACTGGCAGGAGCTGGAGGCCAAGGTCGCCGCTCGCCTAGGGCGCTGGACAGGACTGCTCCGAGTGCTGTCCTACAGGGGTCGAGCGCTAGTCATAAACCAGCTGGTGGCCGCAATGCTGTGGTACCGGCTGGTCACTTTGACCCCTCCCCCTGCGTTTGTCGCCAAGATACAGAAGAAGCTGGTGGACTTCTTCTGGAACAACAGGAAGCACTGGGTCTCTGTCGCGGTCTTGAGTCTCCCGCTTGAGGAGGGCGGTCAGTCGTTGGTGTGCGTCAGCGCCCAGCTCGCGACTTTCCGTCTTCAGACCCTGCAGAGATACCTTTACGTCGAGCCCCCTCCTAGGTGGTGTGCTCTGGCGAGGTATTTCTTCCGCCAGCAGCTCGACCTCAATTATGACACGCAGCTCCTGTTTGTGAACTTGGGGGGTGCCAGGACCGCCCTCCGGGAGCTGCCTGTCTTTTACAGGGAACTCATCAGGGTCTGGAACAAAGTCTCCACCAAGCGCAGCTCTCCGCCGGCTGGAGTGGCGGCCGTCCTGCAGGAACCGCTGCTCGGGAATCCGTACCTCCACGGCCGAGGCTTCATGTGGCGGTCGGAAGAGAGGGCTGTGGCTGGTGAGGTGACCAGGGTCAGGGACCTGCTCGATGGCGGAGGAGCGGGCTGGATGGCGCCAGTCACGCTGGCGCGGCGCCTAAATTCTGCCAACGTCCGCCGCGCGGCCGATGCCATCGAGTCGCTAAAAACAGCTCTGGGCCCTGACTCCGTTAGGTGTATCGAGGAGGCTCAAGCACGTGGGGAGATCCCGTCCGAACTGACCCCCGTCCGGACGGAATTCCTCATCGGCGCCAAACCCCGGAACCTCCCTCGGGGGCCGGCGCCTCACAACTTGAGCCGCCTCGGGGAAATCCCCTCCGTGCCTTTCAGTTCCGCGCGGAGGGGTTTCCTGTACGGGCTGCTCCTGCACACCCTCAACTTTGCCATCCTCGCCGGCCGTCCGGACACGCCATGGCGTACCATCTTGCCGTCCGGAGGAGGCGGGGGTCCCCGATGGAGGGCACTCTACGCAGGGGTCCTCCCACTATTCATCGGGGACTTGGCCTGGAGGGTGGTGCACGGAGCAGTGCCGTGCAACAAATTTTTAAGCCGGTTCACGGACTCCCAGGCCGCCTGCAATTTCTGCGGTCTGGAAGAGTCCGTGTTCCATGTTTTTATTGAATGCACGAGGTTGCAGCCCCTGTTCCACTATTTGAAGGGGCTGCTCCTGAAATTCTGGCTGCACTTCAGTCCCACTCTCCTGATCTTTGGGCACCCTGTGCGGAGGGGAGCGGGTAGGTCCGAGGGCCTCCTCGTAGGACTGCTCCTGGGCACGGCCAAGGGTGCCATCAGCCGGTCCAGGCAGCGGGCGGTCGAGGGGGTCGTTCAACCTGACTGCCTGCCTCTCTTCCGCTCTTACATCCGGTCCAGGGTGTCCTTGGAGATGGAGCACGCGGTGTCCACCGGTACGCTCGCGGCCTTCCGCGAGAGGTGGGCACCGGAGGGACTGGAGTGCATCATCACGCCCGGCAACCAAATTTTAATTTGATTTTACGTTTTAAAGTTAATTTGTTTTAATTGCCGGTGCTTTTAGTGTCCCCTTCCCTTTTATAGGGGGCACTGGGGAAAAATTGTGATTTTAGTGCCCCAAAAAAAAAAAAACCAAAAAAAGAAAAACACAAAAAAAAAAACAAAAAAAGGGGGGGAAAAAAAGGGCCTTGTAAATGTCTGGAGTGTCACCCAGGTTGGGTGGCACCGTTATTGTTTTATGTTTTCACAGGTAGACTCTAAAAGAGTTTCATGCACAAGGACCAATTGGAGAGCTGTGGAGGCGTGTCCTGCTCAGTAGGAACTGTGAGCAGTGAGGGAAGCTGCAAGCAACTTGAGCTCCTGCCTGGAGAGCCCTGAGACCAGCCCAGGAACAGAAGGAAGGAAGGGGCTTCACTACAACTTTAACCAGAGGGAGAGGAGGAGAAAGCAGAGAACTTTGCAACATCTTTACCATCCTGCAAGGAGTTGGAGAGAGGGGGAAAAACCACAACAACCAACATCCAGTGTGGAAGGAGGGAGACTCAACAATTCTACAGGTGGGTGTGGGTGCATTTCCCAAAAAGACTTTGTTGTATCGGTGGGGGGAGGAAAGAAGACCACTGAGGGCCGGAACATCGCGGGGGGTGTGTGTGTGTGTGGTAGTGTGCGTGGGGGCCGTGCTTACAACTGGGCCCCCCCACAATTGGAACCCCCCCACCCCCCACATTAGCCTAGCCTGGGATAGCTGGAGCTACCAGGCTGAAGATTGTCATCAATCACCCAATTAAAGATCGTTAGGAGTGCCTGGTGGCTCCAGCTACCCCAGGTGAAGACATCTTCTCCCCCCACCTGAAGACCACCCCAAAGACTTTTGTGTTTTGCCATCTGGGGAGTGCACCCACCCACAGCTGCGAGGGGAGACCTGCCCTCGCAGTCCCCCCCTTCCCACCCCCCCTCTTCCCACCCCCCCTCTCTCTTTCTCTGTTACTCTGTTTCTCCCCTCTCTCTCTGAGAGCCTCTTTCTTCCAAATTTAATTTAAAAAAAAAAAAACATTTAAGACAACTGAGCAGAGGGAGCAAGGCCCCTCCCCAATTGTCAACTAGGGGAGAGGTACCTCATTAAGGGCTCCTCTGCTCAGTCAATCTACAAGAGGCCTAATAAAGACCATTAAGGCCTGTGACTTTGGGGTGGGTGTAGCCCTTAAAGGGACCCCGTGATGGCGACCCCATCCACGCCGGTGGCAGGGCCAGCAAGGACGTATGCGCAGGCGGTGTCCACATCCACGGCACCTCCTGCGCCACCCGCTGCCCTGCCACCATTCAGACTTATAACCAGGAAACACGGGGTCAAGAGCTACACTCACCCCACAATGAGCATTGAGGAGTGCGTGCGGGCGATGGCTGGGGTAGTCGGCCCCTCGGCCATTGTCGCAGCCTCCAAGATGTCTGGGAAGGCCGTGTTCTTCCTGGGGTCGGAGCGGGCGGTGTCCCTGGCCCTTGAAAAGGGGCTCACGGTGGGCGGGACGTTCCTGCCGGTGGACCCTCTCGAGGCCACCGCGCAGAGGGTCATCGTTTCAAACGTCCCGCCCTTTGTTTCCGCTGAGCTCCTCCTCCCTCACCTACAACAACTGGGGGAGGTAAGGTCAGGGATCAACCCCATACCGCTCGGCCTCAGGGAGAACAGCCTGCGCCACGTGTTCTCCTTCCGCCGCCAGCTCTTTGTCCGGCTGGCGCGGGAGGAGACGACGGAAGGTCATTTTAATGTGGTGCACGAGGGGACTGCCTACCGCGTCTTCTGGACGTCGGACGGCGTGCGGTGCCATGCCTGCAGGGAGGTGGGGCACGTTCGCAAGAACTGCCCCGCCTCCAAGGCCGCCAAACCACCGAAGGCGGCCAAGGCTGGCGCCGCCGCCACCCCTCCCCCTAGTTGCGTCCGCGTGCCGGGAGCCATGGGTGCGCGGGCATCGTCGGAGGCCTTTGTTTTCAGGGCCTCCGGCGGGGGGGAGGGAGAGCGTCCGACCGGAAAGAAGGCGCGGAAGAAGACAAAACATCAAGAGGCGGGTCCCCTCAGTGCGCCGGATAATTTGACCACCGCGCTCAGCCCAACCCCGTCACCGGCGAGCGCGGGGTGCCCCGAGCCCGTGCCCGAGCCCTTGAATACCACCACAGAGGGGCCCAGGCGCGGGCAAGAAAAGGAAAAGGGGGGGGCGGAGCGGGAGGCCTCGGCAGACATGGAGGTCTCCCTGACTCCGCGCGCCCCCAGGAACAAAAAGAGGCACCGCCCCAATGAGGCGGAGGGGGAACAACATCCCTCCGCGGAGGAGGCGGTGCCCGCCGCGTGTCCCGCGTCCCCCACCAGCGCCCCCAAATTGCGCTGCAGGCGCGAGGAGTCTTTCCCCGGGGAGGGTGAGACAGTTGAGGCTGCCCAGCCTCTGCCTCCCGGGGATGGAGTGGAAGATCTGCCTGTCGTGGGGGGCGTGGGGACCGCGGAGGAATGCGTAGCCGCCGGGCCGGGCGTCCCGGGGACTGAGGCGGGCGAGGCCGAAAAGGCCGAACCTGAGCCCGCCCAGCTATTACCCAACTTCCCCCGGGATTTGCTCGACCCGGCAGAGAATGAAACAAATAATTATGACACTGTAGATGCTGGGCCGGGGGGTGGCAGCGGGGAGGGGGAGGAACACCCACCCTCGCCCCTTACTTTGGAGCTGGAGCACTTGGAGGGCCTGGGGATTTCCTATGGCCGGGTCTCTCCTTGTTCTCCGGTTCCTGGGGCGGAGGGGGAACCCCTTCCGCTGTCATTTCCCGACCCAGCACCATTTTTAAAAGAGCCCAGTGGGGACTCCTCTGCCGACGATCCTGGGGGTGGGATCGGGGCAGTGCCAGGGCCGGTTGGAGCGGCCGGTTCATTTGCCGTACCTTGTGCGGTCGATGGGCCGGCTGCTGGCGGCCACCTCCCGGAGGAGGACGGGGACTCGGTGGGGGACGCGGGTGAAGACCTAGAGACCACCGCCAGGGAGGCGGTGGATCTGCTCGCGGCCGCCGCTGAGGCCCTCCTCGTTCCTGCAAAGGAACTCCGGGACTTTTTGGCCCAGAGCCGGGGTCGCCGCGACCAAGCCCGACTGGCCCTGGAAAAATGGTCCGAGCCGGAGCTGATCAAGGGGTCCGTCCGCGCCGCCGTTAAAACCTTGGCCGCGGGCGGGCCCTTGACAAAGGAGCAGCACCTTGAGCTGCGCGAGCTCGAGGGACTCCTCGCTGGGCTGCGGAGGGAGCGGAGTTCAACAAAAGACTCCGCTCCCTCCCCCACAATAGGTTAAGGTAGAGGTTGCACTATGCTTTTGCCATGAAGATAACCATAGCCAGCCTCAACATCAACGGCGGCAGAGGGGCACGCCGTAGATTTGACAATTTTTCGCTCCTGCGGGAGGGGAAATATGCGGTGTGCTTCCTGCAAGAAACTCACACCGTTCCGGGAGACGAAGCCACGTGGCTCCTGGAATGGCAAGGAGAGGTCCGCATGAGCCACCTCACCGCCATTTCTAGTGGGGTGGCCATCTTGCTGGGCCCGCATTTTCAGCCGGAGATCTTGGGGGTCGAGGAGCCCGTGCCAGGCCGCTTGCTGCACGTAACGGTTCGCCTGGGGGACGTGCCGCTCCATCTCGTGAACGTGTACGCCCCTCATCCCGGCCCGCAGCAGACGCGCTTCTTTGAAGAGGTGTCCGCTCTTCTTGGCTCCGTCGACGTCGGCGACTGCATTGTCCTCGGGGGGGATTTTAACTGCACCCTCGAGGCGAGGGACCGCTCCGGTGCCCCGCAGTGCATGACGGCGATGGAGAAGTTGAGGGACCTGGTCGGGTCCTTCGACTTGGTGGACGTCTGGCGAAATCTCCACCCCGACTCCAGCGCCTTTACTTGGGTGAGGCCTGGAGTTGGATGGTCTAGAGTCGACCGCCTTTACGTGTCTCGGGCGTACGTTTCCTGCGTCCCGGCGGCCTCCATGCGGCCGGTGCCGTGTTCGGACCACCACCTGGTGTGGGCGGAGCTCGCTTCGCTCCGCGCGAGGACGGGGTCCGCGTACTGGCACTTTAACAACCGGCTGCTGGAGGACGTGCGGTTCCAGGACTCGTTCCGTCGATTCTGGTCCGACTGGAGAAGGAAGCAGGGGGGCTTCCCCTCCTTGAGGCTATGGTGGGACGTGGGCAAGGCTCACGTCCGCGTCTTCTGTCAAGAGTACGCGAGGGGGTCGACCAAGAGGCGGGCGGCCAGAGTCGGGCGCCTAGAAAAAGAGGTGCTCGACCTGGAAGCCCGTCTCGGTCAAGTCGTCCAGGACCCGGCCCTGCGGACGGTGTACGAAGCGAAGAAGGCCGCGCTGAAGGACCTGCAGCTCGTCGGGTCCCGAGGCGCGTTCGTGAGGTCGCGGATCCGGTTCCTGCGGGATCTGGACCGCGGCTCCCCCTTCTTCTACTCGCTGGAAAAAAGGCAGAGTGTCCGTAAGCAGCTCTTGACGCTGCTGGCCGACGACGGCTCTCTCGTCTCGGATCCGGAGGGCGTCAACAACAGGGTCCGTGAATATTACGGGGCTCTGTTCTCTCCGGATCTGTCCAGCGAGGAAGCGCGTAGAGTTTTGTGGGAGGACCTGCCGAAGGTCGGCCCGGAGGGCGCCGAAAATCTGGAAGCTCCGCTAAGCCTGGCGGAGCTGACCGGTGCCCTCGCCCGGCTCTCGAGGGGAAAATCCCCGGGGCTGGACGGGCTGACCGTGGAGTTCCACAGGGCGTTCTGGGACGTCCTGGGGGGCGACTACGCGCGGGTCCTGGGGGAAAGTCTGGCGACCGGGGAGATGCCCCTCTCTTGGCGCAGGGCAGTCATCGTCCTGCTGCCTAAGAAGGGCGATCTCCGCCTCCTTAAGAACTGGCGCCCGGTCTCCCTCCTCAGCACGGACTACAAAATCTTCGCCAGGGCGATGTCTGCTCGCCTTGGTGCCGTGCTGGACCACATGATCCACCCCGACCAGTCATACACGGTCCCGGGCCGGACAATCCACGACAACATCCATCTGGTCCGGGACCTCATCCATTGCTCCCAGGAGGCTGGTCTGTCGGTCGCCTTCCTATCCCTCGACCAAGAGAAGGCGTTCGACAGGGTGGATCACGACTATCTGCTCGGAACTCTGCGCGCTTTCGGGTTCGGGACGCATTTCGTCGCCCGGATCCGACTTTTGTACGCCGCCGCGGAGTGTCTGATTAAGGTTAACGGGTCCTTGACGGCGCCCCTTCGCTTTAGGAGAGGGGTGCGCCAGGGATGCCCCATGTCCGGCCAGTTATACGCCGTTTGCGTGGAGCCTTTCCTGCGCCTCTTGCGGACGAGGTTGACGGGACTGGCTCTGCAAGGGCCGGGCGTGGAGGTCGTCCTCTCGGCTTACGCCGATGACGTGCTCCTCGCGGTAGAGGATCCCGCTGACCTGCGGAGGATGCGTGAGTGCCAGGAGATTTACTCGGCCGCGTCCTCCGCCAGGATCAACTGGGAGAAATGTTCCGGACTCCTGGTGGGTCAGTGGCGGGTGGACTCCCTGCCGGAGGAGCTCAGGCCTTTTGCCTGGAGCACGACCCATCTCCTCTATCTGGGAGTCTACCTTAGCCCCGACGAGGAAGCCTGGCCGGCGAACTGGCAGGAGCTGGAGGCCAAGGTCGCCGCTCGCCTAGGGCGCTGGACAGGACTGCTCCGAGTGCTGTCCTACAGGGGTCGAGCGCTAGTCATAAACCAGCTGGTGGCCGCAATGCTGTGGTACCGGCTGGTCACTTTGACCCCTCCCCCTGCGTTTGTCGCCAAGATACAGAAGAAGCTGGTGGACTTCTTCTGGAACAACAGGAAGCACTGGGTCTCTGTCGCGGTCTTGAGTCTCCCGCTTGAGGAGGGCGGTCAGTCGTTGGTGTGCGTCAGCGCCCAGCTCGCGACTTTCCGTCTTCAGACCCTGCAGAGATACCTTTACGTCGAGCCCCCTCCTAGGTGGTGTGCTCTGGCGAGGTATTTCTTCCGCCAGCAGCTCGACCTCAATTATGACACGCAGCTCCTGTTTGTGAACTTGGGGGGTGCCAGGACCGCCCTCCGGGAGCTGCCTGTCTTTTACAGGGAACTCATCAGGGTCTGGAACAAAGTCTCCACCAAGCGCAGCTCTCCGCCGGCTGGAGTGGCGGCCGTCCTGCAGGAACCGCTGCTCGGGAATCCGTACCTCCACGGCCGAGGCTTCATGTGGCGGTCGGAAGAGAGGGCTGTGGCTGGTGAGGTGACCAGGGTCAGGGACCTGCTCGATGGCGGAGGAGCGGGCTGGATGGCGCCAGTCACGCTGGCGCGGCGCCTAAATTCTGCCAACGTCCGCCGCGCGGCCGATGCCATCGAGTCGCTAAAAACAGCTCTGGGCCCTGACTCCGTTAGGTGTATCGAGGAGGCTCAAGCACGTGGGGAGATCCCGTCCGAACTGACCCCCGTCCGGACGGAATTCCTCATCGGCGCCAAACCCCGGAACCTCCCTCGGGGGCCGGCGCCTCACAACTTGAGCCGCCTCGGGGAAATCCCCTCCGTGCCTTTCAGTTCCGCGCGGAGGGGTTTCCTGTACGGGCTGCTCCTGCACACCCTCAACTTTGCCATCCTCGCCGGCCGTCCGGACACGCCATGGCGTACCATCTTGCCGTCCGGAGGAGGCGGGGGTCCCCGATGGAGGGCACTCTACGCAGGGGTCCTCCCACTATTCATCGGGGACTTGGCCTGGAGGGTGGTGCACGGAGCAGTGCCGTGCAACAAATTTTTAAGCCGGTTCACGGACTCCCAGGCCGCCTGCAATTTCTGCGGTCTGGAGGAGTCCGTGTTCCATGTTTTTATGGAGTGCACAAGGTTGCAGCCCCTGTTCCATTATTTGAAGGGGCTGCTCCTGAAATTCTGGCTGCACTTCAGTCCCACTCTCCTGATCTTTGGGCACCCTGTGCGGAGGGGAGCGGGTAGGTCCGAAGGCCTCCTCGTAGGACTGCTCCTGGGCACGGCCAAGGGTGCCATCAGCCGGTCCAGGCAGCGGGCGGTCGAGGGGGTCGTTCAACCTGACTGCCTGCCTCTCTTCCGCTCTTACATCCGGTCCAGGGTGTCCTTGGAGATGGAGCACGCGGTGTCCACCGGTACGCTCGCGGCCTTCCGCGAGAGGTGGGCACCGGAGGGACTGGAGTGCATCATCACGCCCGGCAACCAAATTTTAATTTGATTTTACGTTTTTTTTTTAAGTTTAATTTGTTTTAATTGCCGGTGCTTTTAGTGTCCCCCTTCCCTTTTATAGGGGGCACTGGGGAAAATTGTGAATTTAGTGCCCAAAAAAAAACCAAAAAAGAAAAACACAAAAAAAAACAAAAAAAAAAGGGGGGAAAAAAAAAAAAGGGCCTTGTAATGTCTGGAGTGTCACCCAGGTCGGGTGGCACCGTTTAATGTTTTTATGTTTTGCAGGTAAACTTAAAAGAGTTTCATGCACAAGGACCAATTGGAGAGCTGTGGAGGCGTGTCCTGCTCAGTAGGAACTGTGAGCAGTGAGGGAAGCTGCAAGCAACTTGAGCTCCTGCCTGGAGAGCCCTGAGACCAGCCCAGGAACAGAAGGAAGGAAGGGGCTTCACTACAACTTTAACCAGAGGGAGAGGAGGAGAAAGCAGAGAACTTTGCAACATCTTTACCATCCTGCAAGGAGTTGGAGAGAGGGGGAAAAACCACAACAACCAACATCCAGTGTGGAAGGAGGGAGACTCAACAATTCTACAGGTGGGTGTGGGTGCATTTCCCAAAAAGACTTTGTTGTATCGGTGGGGGGAGGAAAGAAGACCACTGAGGGCCGGAACATCGCGGGGGGTGTGTGTGTGTGTGGTAGTGTGCGTGGGGGCCGTGCTTACAACTGGGCCCCCCCACAATTGGAACCCCCCCACCCCCCACATTAGCCTAGCCTGGGATAGCTGGAGCTACCAGGCTGAAGATTGTCATCAATCACCCAATTAAAGATCGTTAGGAGTGCCTGGTGGCTCCAGCTACCCCAGGTGAAGACATCTTCTCCCCCCACCTGAAGACCACCCCAAAGACTTTTGTGTTTTGCCATCTGGGGAGTGCACCCACCCACAGCTGCGAGGGGAGACCTGCCCTCGCAGTCCCCCCCTTCCCACCCCCCCTCTTCCCACCCCCCCTCTCTCTTTCTCTGTTACTCTGTTTCTCCCCTCTCTCTCTGAGAGCCTCTTTCTTCCAAATTTAATTTAAAAAAAAAAAAACATTTAAGACAACTGAGCAGAGGGAGCAAGGCCCCTCCCCAATTGTCAACTAGGGGAGAGGTACCTCATTAAGGGCTCCTCTGCTCAGTCAATCTACAAGAGGCCTAATAAAGACCATTAAGGCCTGTGACTTTGGGGTGGGTGTAGCCCTTAAAGGGACCCCGTGATGGCGACCCCATCCACGCCGGTGGCAGGGCCAGCAAGGACGTATGCGCAGGCGGTGTCCACATCCACGGCACCTCCTGCGCCACCCGCTGCCCTGCCACCATTCAGACTTATAACCAGGAAACACGGGGTCAAGAGCTACACTCACCCCACAATGAGCATTGAGGAGTGCGTGCGGGCGATGGCTGGGGTAGTCGGCCCCTCGGCCATTGTCGCAGCCTCCAAGATGTCTGGGAAGGCCGTGTTCTTCCTGGGGTCGGAGCGGGCGGTGTCCCTGGCCCTTGAAAAGGGGCTCACGGTGGGCGGGACGTTCCTGCCGGTGGACCCTCTCGAGGCCACCGCGCAGAGGGTCATCGTTTCAAACGTCCCGCCCTTTGTTTCCGCTGAGCTCCTCCTCCCTCACCTACAACAACTGGGGGAGGTAAGGTCAGGGATCAACCCCATACCGCTCGGCCTCAGGGAGAACAGCCTGCGCCACGTGTTCTCCTTCCGCCGCCAGCTCTTTGTCCGGCTGGCGCGGGAGGAGACGACGGAAGGTCATTTTAATGTGGTGCACGAGGGGACTGCCTACCGCGTCTTCTGGACGTCGGACGGCGTGCGGTGCCATGCCTGCAGGGAGGTGGGGCACGTTCGCAAGAACTGCCCCGCCTCCAAGGCCGCCAAACCACCGAAGGCGGCCAAGGCTGGCGCCGCCGCCACCCCTCCCCCTAGTTGCGTCCGCGTGCCGGGAGCCATGGGTGCGCGGGCATCGTCGGAGGCCTTTGTTTTCAGGGCCTCCGGCGGGGGGGAGGGAGAGCGTCCGACCGGAAAGAAGGCGCGGAAGAAGACAAAACATCAAGAGGCGGGTCCCCTCAGTGCGCCGGATAATTTGACCACCGCGCTCAGCCCAACCCCGTCACCGGCGAGCGCGGGGTGCCCCGAGCCCGTGCCCGAGCCCTTGAATACCACCACAGAGGGGCCCAGGCGCGGGCAAGAAAAGGAAAAGGGGGGGGCGGAGCGGGAGGCCTCGGCAGACATGGAGGTCTCCCTGACTCCGCGCGCCCCCAGGAACAAAAAGAGGCACCGCCCCAATGAGGCGGAGGGGGAACAACATCCCTCCGCGGAGGAGGCGGTGCCCGCCGCGTGTCCCGCGTCCCCCACCAGCGCCCCCAAATTGCGCTGCAGGCGCGAGGAGTCTTTCCCCGGGGAGGGTGAGACAGTTGAGGCTGCCCAGCCTCTGCCTCCCGGGGATGGAGTGGAAGATCTGCCTGTCGTGGGGGGCGTGGGGACCGCGGAGGAATGCGTAGCCGCCGGGCCGGGCGTCCCGGGGACTGAGGCGGGCGAGGCCGAAAAGGCCGAACCTGAGCCCGCCCAGCTATTACCCAACTTCCCCCGGGATTTGCTCGACCCGGCAGAGAATGAAACAAATAATTATGACACTGTAGATGCTGGGCCGGGGGGTGGCAGCGGGGAGGGGGAGGAACACCCACCCTCGCCCCTTACTTTGGAGCTGGAGCACTTGGAGGGCCTGGGGATTTCCTATGGCCGGGTCTCTCCTTGTTCTCCGGTTCCTGGGGCGGAGGGGGAACCCCTTCCGCTGTCATTTCCCGACCCAGCACCATTTTTAAAAGAGCCCAGTGGGGACTCCTCTGCCGACGATCCTGGGGGTGGGATCGGGGCAGTGCCAGGGCCGGTTGGAGCGGCCGGTTCATTTGCCGTACCTTGTGCGGTCGATGGGCCGGCTGCTGGCGGCCACCTCCCGGAGGAGGACGGGGACTCGGTGGGGGACGCGGGTGAAGACCTAGAGACCACCGCCAGGGAGGCGGTGGATCTGCTCGCGGCCGCCGCTGAGGCCCTCCTCGTTCCTGCAAAGGAACTCCGGGACTTTTTGGCCCAGAGCCGGGGTCGCCGCGACCAAGCCCGACTGGCCCTGGAAAAATGGTCCGAGCCGGAGCTGATCAAGGGGTCCGTCCGCGCCGCCGTTAAAACCTTGGCCGCGGGCGGGCCCTTGACAAAGGAGCAGCACCTTGAGCTGCGCGAGCTCGAGGGACTCCTCGCTGGGCTGCGGAGGGAGCGGAGTTCAACAAAAGACTCCGCTCCCTCCCCCACAATAGGTTAAGGTAGAGGTTGCACTATGCTTTTGTCATGAAGATAACCATAGCCAGCCTCAACATCAACGGCGGCAGAGGGGCACGCCGTAGATTTGACAATTTTTCGCTCCTGCGGGAGGGGAAATATGCGGTGTGCTTCCTGCAAGAAACCCACACCGTTCCGGGAGACGAAGCCACGTGGCTCCTGGAATGGCAAGGAGAGGTCCGCATGAGCCACCTCACCGCCATTTCTAGTGGGGTGGCCATCTTGCTGGGCCCGCATTTTCAGCCGGAGATCTTGGGGGTCGAGGAGCCCGTGCCAGGCCGCTTGCTGCACGTAACGGTTCGCCTGGGGGACGTGCCGCTCCATCTCGTGAACGTGTACGCCCCTCATCCCGGCCCGCAGCAGACGCGCTTCTTTGAAGAGGTGTCCGCTCTTCTTGGCTCCGTCGACGTCGGCGACTGCATTGTCCTCGGGGGGGATTTTAACTGCACCCTCGAGGCGAGGGACCGCTCCGGTGCCCCGCAGTGCATGACGGCGATGGAGAAGTTGAGGGACCTGGTCGGGTCCTTCGACTTGGTGGACGTCTGGCGAAATCTCCACCCCGACTCCAGCGCCTTTACTTGGGTGAGGCCTGGAGTTGGATGGTCTAGAGTCGACCGCCTTTACGTGTCTCGGGCGTACGTTTCCTGCGTCCCGGCGGCCTCCATGCGGCCGGTGCCGTGTTCGGACCACCACCTGGTGTGGGCGGAGCTCGCTTCGCTCCGCGCGAGGACGGGGTCCGCGTACTGGCACTTTAACAACCGGCTGCTGGAGGACGTGCGGTTCCAGGACTCGTTCCGTCGATTCTGGTCCGACTGGAGAAGGAAGCAGGGGGGCTTCCCCTCCTTGAGGCTATGGTGGGACGTGGGCAAGGCTCACGTCCGCGTCTTCTGTCAAGAGTACGCGAGGGGGTCGACCAAGAGGCGGGCGGCCAGAGTCGGGCGCCTAGAAAAAGAGGTGCTCGACCTGGAAGCCCGTCTCGGTCAAGTCGTCCAGGACCCGGCCCTGCGGACGGTGTACGAAGCGAAGAAGGCCGCGCTGAAGGACCTGCAGCTCGTCGGGTCCCGAGGCGCGTTCGTGAGGTCGCGGATCCGGTTCCTGCGGGATCTGGACCGCGGCTCCCCCTTCTTCTACTCGCTGGAAAAAAGGCAGAGTGTCCGTAAGCAGCTCTTGACGCTGCTGGCCGACGACGGCTCTCTCGTCTCGGATCCGGAGGGCGTCAACAACAGGGTCCGTGAATATTACGGGGCTCTGTTCTCTCCGGATCCGTCCAGCGAGGAAGCGCGTAGAGTTTTGTGGGAGGACCTGCCGAGGGTCGGCCCGGAGGGCGCCGAAAATCTGGAAGCTCCGCTAAGCCTGGCGGAGCTGACCGGTGCCCTCGCCCGGCTCTCGAGGGGAAAATCCCCGGGGCTGGACGGGCTGACCGTGGAGTTCCACAGGGCGTTCTGGGACGTCCTGGGGGGCGACTACGCGCGGGTCCTGGGGGAAAGTCTGGCGACCGGGGAGATGCCCCTCTCTTGGCGCAGGGCAGTCATCGTCCTGCTGCCTAAGAAGGGCGATCTCCGCCTCCTTAAGAACTGGCGCCCGGTCTCCCTCCTCAGCACGGACTACAAAATCTTCGCCAGGGCGATGTCTGCTCGCCTTGGTGCCGTGCTGGACCACATGATCCACCCCGACCAGTCATACACGGTCCCGGGCCGGACAATCCACGACAACATCCATCTGGTCCGGGACCTCATCCATTGCTCCCAGGAGGCTGGTCTGTCGGTCGCCTTCCTATCCCTCGACCAAGAGAAGGCGTTCGACAGGGTGGATCACGACTATCTGCTCGGAACTCTGCGCGCTTTCGGGTTCGGGACGCATTTCGTCGCCCGGATCCGACTTTTGTACGCCGCCGCGGAGTGTCTGATTAAGGTTAACGGGTCCTTGACGGCGCCCCTTCGCTTTAGGAGAGGGGTGCGCCAGGGATGCCCCATGTCCGGCCAGTTATACGCCGTTTGCGTGGAGCCTTTCCTGCGCCTCTTGCGGACGAGGTTGACGGGACTGGCTCTGCAAGGGCCGGGCGTGGAGGTCGTCCTCTCGGCTTACGCCGATGACGTGCTCCTCGCGGTAGAGGATCCCGCTGACCTGCGGAGGATGCGTGAGTGCCAGGAGATTTACTCGGCCGCGTCCTCCGCCAGGATCAACTGGGAGAAATGTTCCGGACTCCTGGTGGGTCAGTGGCGGGTGGACTCCCTGCCGGAGGAGCTCAGGCCTTTTGCCTGGAGCACGACCCATCTCCTCTATCTGGGAGTCTACCTTAGCCCCGACGAGGAAGCCTGGCCGGCGAACTGGCAGGAGCTGGAGGCCAAGGTCGCCGCTCGCCTAGGGCGCTGGACAGGACTGCTCCGAGTGCTGTCCTACAGGGGTCGAGCGCTAGTCATAAACCAGCTGGTGGCCGCAATGCTGTGGTACCGGCTGGTCACTTTGACCCCTCCCCCTGCGTTTGTCGCCAAGATACAGAAGAAGCTGGTGGACTTCTTCTGGAACAACAGGAAGCACTGGGTCTCTGTCGCGGTCTTGAGTCTCCCGCTTGAGGAGGGCGGTCAGTCGTTGGTGTGCGTCAGCGCCCAGCTCGCGACTTTCCGTCTTCAGACCCTGCAGAGATACCTTTACGTCGAGCCCCCTCCTAGGTGGTGTGCTCTGGCGAGGTATTTCTTCCGCCAGCAGCTCGACCTCAATTATGACACGCAGCTCCTGTTTGTGAACTTGGGGGGTGCCAGGACCGCCCTCCGGGAGCTGCCTGTCTTTTACAGGGAACTCATCAGGGTCTGGAACAAAGTCTCCACCAAGCGCAGCTCTCCGCCGGCTGGAGTGGCGGCCGTCCTGCAGGAACCGCTGCTCGGGAATCCGTACCTCCACGGCCGAGGCTTCATGTGGCGGTCGGAAGAGAGGGCTGTGGCTGGTGAGGTGACCAGGGTCAGGGACCTGCTCGATGGCGGAGGAGCGGGCTGGATGGCGCCAGTCACGCTGGCGCGGCGCCTAAATTCTGCCAACGTCCGCCGCGCGGCCGATGCCATCGAGTCGCTAAAAACAGCTCTGGGCCCTGACTCCGTTAGGTGTATCGAGGAGGCTCAAGCACGTGGGGAGATCCCGTCCGAACTGACCCCCGTCCGGACGGAATTCCTCATCGGCGCCAAACCCCGGAACCTCCCTCGGGGGCCGGCGCCTCACAACTTGAGCCGCCTCGGGGAAATCCCCTCCGTGCCTTTCAGTTCCGCGCGGAGGGGTTTCCTGTACGGGCTGCTCCTGCACACCCTCAACTTTGCCATCCTCGCCGGCCGTCCGGACACGCCATGGCGTACCATCTTGCCGTCCGGAGGAGGCGGGGGTCCCCGATGGAGGGCACTCTACGCAGGGGTCCTCCCACTATTCATCGGGGACTTGGCCTGGAGGGTGGTGCACGGAGCAGTGCCGTGCAACAAATTTTTAAGCCGGTTCACGGACTCCCAGGCCGCCTGCAATTTCTGCGGTCTGGAAGAGTCCGTGTTCCATGTTTTTATTGAATGCACGAGGTTGCAGCCCCTGTTCCACTATTTGAAGGGGCTGCTCCTGAAATTCTGGCTGCACTTCAGTC
>NW_027251186.1:0-61170 GCF_044704955.1 Pristiophorus japonicus | reverse complement strand
GGAGGGGAGAGTGTCCCGGGGGGAGGGGAGACGGTCCCGGGGGGAGGGGAGAGTGTCCCGGGGGGAGGGGAGAGTGTCCCGGGGGGAGGGGAGGGGAGACTGTCCCAGGGGGTGGGGAGAGTGTCCCGCGGGGAGGGGAGGGGAGTGTCCCGAGGGGAGGGGAGGGGAGGGGAGCGGAGGGGAGGGGAGAGTGTCCCAGGGGGAGGGAAGTGGTTGGGGGAGTGTCTCGGGGAGGGGAGAGTGTCCCAAGGCGAGGGGAAAGTGTCCCGAGGGGAGGGGAGAGTGTCCAGAGGGGAGGTGAGAGTGTCCCGGAGGGAGAGGTGAGTGTCCCGGGGGGAGGGGAGAGTGTCCCGGGGGGAATGGTGAATGTCCCGAGGGAGGGGAGGGGAGAGTGTCCCGGGGGGAGGGGAGAGTGTCTCAGGGGGAGTGGAGAGTGTCCCGAGGGGAGGGGAGAGTGTCCCGAGGGGAGGGGAGAGTGTCTCGGGGGGAGGGGACAGTGTCTCGGGGGGAGGGGATAGTGTCTCGCGGGGAGGGGAGAGTGTCTCGGGGGGAGGGGATAGTGTCTCGCGGGGAGGGGAGAGTGTCTCGGGTGGAAGGGAGAGTGTCTCGGGGGGAGGGGAGAGTGTCCCGAGTGGAGGGGAGAGTGTCCCGGGGGGAGGAGAGTGTGTCTCAGGGGGAGTGGAGAGTGTCCCGAGGGGAGGGGAGAGTGTCCCGAGGGGAGGGGAGAGAATCTCAGTGGGAGGGGAGTGTGTCTCGGGGGGAGGGGATAGTGTCTCGCGGGGAGGGGACAGTGTCTCGGGGGGAAGGGAGTGTGTCTCGGGGGGAGGGGAGAGTGTCCCGAGGGGAGGGGAGAGTGTCCCGGGTGGAGGGGAGAGTGTCTCAGGGAGAGGGGAGAGTGTCCTGGGGGGAGGGGAGAGTGTCTCAGGGAGAGGGGAGAGTGTCTCAGGGAGAGGGGAGAGTGTCCTGGGGGGAGGGGAGAGTGTCCCGGGGGGAGAGAGTGTCTCAGGGGAGGGGAGAGTGTCCCGGGCGGAGGGGAGGGTGTCTCAGGGGGAGGGGAGAGTGTCCCAGGAGGAGGGGAGGGGAGAGTGTCCCGGGGGGAGGGGAGAGTGTCTCAGGGGGAGTGGAGAGTGTCCCGAGGGGAGGGGAGAGTGTCCCGAGGGGAGGGGAGAGTGCCTCGGGGGGGAGGGGACAGTGTCTCGGGGGGACGGGAGAGTGTCTCGCGGGGAGGGGAGAGTGTCTCGGGGGGAGGGGAGAGTGTCTCGGGGGGAGGGGAGAGTGTCTCGGGGGGAGAGGAGAGTGTCCCGAGGGGAGGGGAGGGGAGATTGTCCCAGGGGGAGGGGAGGGGAGAGTGTCCCGGGGGGAGGGGAGAGTGCCTGGGGAGAGGGGAGAGTGTCCCGAGGGGAGGGGAGGGGAGATTGTCCCAGGGGGAGGGGAGAGTGTCCCGGGGGGAGGGGAGGGGAGAATGTCCCGAGGGGAGGGGAGGGGAGTGGAGAGTGTCCCAGGGGGAGCGAAGGGGAGGTCAGAGTGTCTCAGGGGAGGGGAGAGTGTCCGGAGGGGAGGGGAGAGTGTCCCGAGGGGAGGGGAGGTTGTCCCGAGGGGAGTGGAGAGTGTCCCGGGTGGAGGTGAGAGTGTCCCGGGGGGAGCGGAGAGTGTCCCGGGGGGAGGGGAGAGTGTCCCGGGGGGAGGGGAGAGTGTCTCGGGGGGGGGGAGAGTGTCCCGAGGGGAGGGGAGAGGAGTGTAGGAGAGAGTGTCTCAGGGGAGGGGAGAGTGTCCCGGGGAGAGGGGAGGGTGTCTCAGGGGGAGTGGAGAGTGTCCCGGGGGAAGGGGAGGGGAGGGGAGAGTGTCCCGATGGGAGGGGAGAGTGTCTCAGGGGAGGGGAGAGTGTCCCGGGGGGAGGGGAGAGTTTCTCAGGGGGAGGGGAGAGTGTCCCGGGGGGAGGGGAGAGTTTCTCAGGGGGAGGGCAGAGAATTCCCAGGGGGAGGGGAGAGTGTTCCAAGGGGTGGGGAGAGTGTCCCGAGGGGAGGGGAGTGTGTCCCGGGGGGAGGGGAGACGGTCCCGGGAGGAGGGGAGAGTGTCTCAGGTGGAGGGGAGAGTGTCCCGGGGGGAGGGGAGAGTTTCCCTGGGGAGGGGAGAGTGTCCCGAGGGGAGGGGAGAGTGTCTCAGGGGAGGGGAGAGTGTCCCGGGGGGAGGGGAGAGTGTCTCAGGTGGAGGGGAGAGTGTCCCGGGGGGAGGGGAGAGTGTCCCGGGGGAAGGGGAGGGGAGGGGTGAGTGTCTCAGGGGGGAGGGGTGAGTGTCTCAGGGGGAGGGCAGAGAATTCCCAGAGGGAGGGGAGAGTGTTCCAAGGGGAGGGGAGAGTGTCCCGGGGGAGGGGAGGGGAGAGTGTCCCGGGGGGAGGGGAGACGGTCCCGGGGGGAGGGGAGAGTGTCCCGGGGGGAGGGGAGAGTGTCCCGGGGGGAGGGGTGAGTGTCTCAGGGGGAGGGCAGAGAATTCCCAGAGGGAGGGGAGAGTGTTCCAAGGGGAGGGGAGAGTGTCCCGGGGGAGGGGAGGGGAGAGTGTCCCGGGGGGAGGGGAGACGGTCCCGGGGGGAGGGGAGAGTGTCCCGGGGGGAGGGGAGAGTGTCCCGGGGGGAGGGGAGGGGAGACTGTCCCAGGGGGTGGGGAGAGTGTCCCGCGGGGAGGGGAGCGGAGTGTCCCGAGGGGAGGGGAGGGGAGGGGAGGGGAGAGTGTCCCAGGGGGAGGGAAGTGGTTGGGGGAGTGTCTCGGGGAGGGGAGAGTGTCCCAAGGCGAGGGGAAAGTGTCCCGAAGGGAGGGGAGAGTGTCCAGAGGGGAGGTGAGAGTGTCCCGGAGGGAGAGGTGAGTGTCCCGGGGGGAGGGGAGAGTGTCCCGGGGGGAATGGAGAGTGTCCCGAGGGAGGGGAGGGGAGAGTGTCCCGGGGGGAGGGGAGAGTGTCTCAGGGGGAGTGGAGAGTGTCCCGAGGGGAGGGGAGAGTGTCCCGAGGGGAGGGGAGAGTGTCTCGGGGGGAGGGGATAGTGTCTCGCGGGGAGGGGAGAGTGTCTCGGGTGGAAGGGAGAGTGTTTTGGGGGGAGGGGAGAGTGTCCCGAGTGGAGGGGAGAGTGTCCCGGGGGGAGGAGAGAGTGTCTCAGGGGGAGTGGAGAGTGTCCCGAGGGGAGGGGAGAGTGTCCCGAGGGGAGGGGAGAGAATCTCAGTGGGAGGGGAGTGTGTCTCGGGGGGAGGTGATAGGTTCTCGCGGGGAGGGGCAGTGTCTCGGGGGGAAGGGAGTATGTCTCGGGGGGAGGGGAGAGTGTCCCGAGGGGAGGGGAGAGTGTCCCGGGGGGAGGGGAGAGTGTCTCAGGGAGAGGGGAGAGTGTCCTGGGGGGAGGGGAGAGTGTCTCAGGGAGAGGGGAGAGTGTCCTGGGGGGAGGGGAGAGTGTCCCGGGGGGAGAGAGTGTCTCAGGGGAGGGGAGAGTGTCCAGGGCGGAGGGGAGGGTGTCTCAGGGGGAGGGGAGAGTGTCCCAGGAGGAGGGGAGGGGAGAGTGTCCCGGGGGGAGGGGAGAGTGTCTCAGGGGGAGTGGAGAGTGTCCCGAGGGGAGGGGAGAGTGTCCCGAGGGGAGGGGAGAGTGCCTCGGGGGGAGGGGACAGTGTCTCGGGGGGACGGGAGAGTGTCTCGCGGGGAGGGGAGAGAGTCCCAGGGGGAGGGGAGAGTGTCCCGGGGGGAGGGGAGAGTGTCCGGGGGGGAGGGGAGGGGAGAGTGTCCCAGGGGGAGGGGAGAGTGTCCCGGGGGGAGGGGAGGGGAGAGTGTCCCAGGGGGAGGGGAGAGTGTCCCGGGGGGAGGGGAGAGTGCCCGGGGAGAGGGGAGAGTGTCCCGGGGGGAGGGGAGGGGAGAGTGTCCCAGGGGGAGGGGAGAGTGTCCCGGGGGGAGGGGAGGGGAGAATGTCCCGGGGGAAGGGGAGGGGAGGGGAGAGTGTCCCGGTGGGAGGGCAGAGTGTCTCAGGGGAGGGGAGAGTGTCCGGAGGGGAGGGGAGAGTGTCCCGAGGGGAGGGGAGGTTGTCCCGAGGGGAGTGGAGAGTGTCCCGGGTGGAGGTGAGAGTGTCCCGGGGGGAGGGGAGGGGGAGTGACCGGGGGGGAGGGGAGAGTGTCTCGGGGGAGGGGAGAGTGTCTCGGGGGAGGGGAGAGTGTCCCGGGGGGAGGGGAGAGTGTCCCGAGGGGAGGGGAGTGTGTCCCGGGGGGAGGGGAGAGTGTCTCAGGTGGAGGGGAGAGTGTCTCGGGGGGAGGGGAGTGTGTCCCGGGGGGAGGGGAGAGTGTCCCGGGGAGAGGGGAGGGGAGGGGAGAGTGTCCCGGGGGGAGGGGAGAGTGTCCCGAGGGGAGGGGAGAGTGTCCCGAGGGGAGGGGAGGGGAGAGTGTCCCGTGGGGAGGGGAGAGTGTCCCGTGGGGAGGGGAGAGTGTCCCGAGGGGAGAAGAGAATGTCCCGGGGAGAGGGGAGAGTGTCCCGAGGGGAGGCGAGGGGAGACTGTCCCAGGGGGTGGGGAGAGTGTCCCGGGGGGAGGGGAGGGGAGTGTCCCGAGGGGAGGGGAGGGGAGGGGAGGGGAGGGGAGAGTGTCCCAGCGGGAGGGAAGGGGATGGGAGAGTGTCTCAGGGGAGGGGAGAGTGTCCCGAGGCGAGGGGAGAGTGTCCCGAAGGGAGGGGAGAGTGTCCCGGGGGGAATGGAGAGTGTCCCGAGGGAGGGGAGGGGAGAGTGTCCCGAGGGAGGGGAGGGGAGAGTGTCTCGGGGGGAGGGGAGAGTGTCCCGGGTGGAGGTGAGAGTGTCCCGGGGGGAGGGGAGGGGGAGTGACCGGGGGGGAGGGGAGAGTGTCCCGGGGGGAGGGGAGAGTGTCCCAGGGGGAGGGGAGGGGAGAGTGTGAGAGTGTCCCGGGGGGAGGGGAGAGTGCCCGGGGGGAGGGGAGGGGAGAATGTCCCGATAGGAGGGGAGGGGAGGGGAGAGTGTCCCAGGGGGAGCGAAGGGGAGGGCAGAGTGTCTCAGGGGAGGGGAGAGTGTCCCGAGGGGAGGGGAGATTGTCCCGAGATGAGTGGAGAGTGTCCCGGGGGGAGGGGAGAGTGTCCCGGGTGGAGGTGAGAGTGTCCCGGGGGGAGGGGAGAGTGTCCCGGGGGGAGGGGAGAGTGTCCCGGGGGGAGGGAAGAGTGTCTCGGGGGGGGGGGGGAGAGTGTCCCGAGGGGAGGGGAGAGGAGGGTAGGAGAGAGTGTCTCAGGGGAGGGGAGAGTGTCCCGGGGAGAGGGGAGGGTGTCTCAGGGGGAGTGGAGAGTGTTCCGAGGTGAGGGGAGAGTGTCCCGAGGGGAGGGGAGAGTGTCCCGGGGGAAGGGGAGAGTGTCCCGGGGAGAGGGGAGGGTGTCTCAGGGGGAGTGGAGAGTGTTCCGAGGTGAGGGGAGAGTGTCCCGAGGGGAGGGTAGAGTGTCCCGGGGGAAGGGGAGAGTGTCCCGGGGGAAGGGGAGGGGAGGGGAGAGTGTCCCGGGGGGAGGGGAGAGTGTCTCAGGGGAGGGGAGAGTGTCCCGGGGAGAGGGGAGGGTGTCTCAGGGGGAGTGGAGATTGTCCCGGGGGAAGGGGAGGGGAGGGGAGAGTGTCCCGGGAGGAGGGGAGAATGTCTCAGGTGGAGGGGAGAGTGTCCCGGGGGGAGGGGAGAGTTTCCCTGGGGTAGGGGAGAGTGTCCCGGGGGGAAGGGATGGTGTCCCGCGGGGAGGGGAGAGTGTCCGGAGGGGAGGGGAGAGTGTCCCGGGGGGAGGGGTGAGTGTCCCGGGGGAAGGGGAGGGGAGGGGAGAGTGTCCCGGGGGGAGGGGAGAGTGTCTCAGGGGAGGGGAGAGTGTCCCGGGGGAAGGGGAGGGGAGGGGAGAGTGTCCCGGGGGGAGGGGAGAGTGTCTCAGGGGAGGGGAGAGTGTCCCGGGGGGAGGGGTGAGTGTCTCAGGGGGAGGGCAGAGAATTCCCAGGGGGAGGGGAGAGTGTTCCAAGGGGAGGGGAGAGTGTCCCGAGGGGAGGGGAGTGTGCCCCGGGGGGAGGGGAGACGGTCCCGGGGGGAGGGGAGTGTGTCCCGGGTGGAGGGGAGAGTGTCCCGTGGGGAGGGGAGAGTGTCCCAGGGGGGGTGGAGGGGAGAGTGTCCCGGGGGGAGAAGAGAATGTCCCGGGGAGAGGGGAGAGTGTCCCGGGGGGAGAGGAGAGTGTCCCGGGGAGAGGGGAGAGTGTCCCGAGGGGAGGCGAGGGGAGACTGTCCCAGGGGGTGGGGAGAGTGTCCCGGGAGGAGGGGAGGGGAGTGTCCCGAGGGGAGGGGAGGGGAGGGGAGGGGAGGGGAGGGGAGAGTGTCCCAGCGGGAGGGAAGGGGATGGGAGAGTGTCTCAGGGGAGGGGAGAGTGTCCCGAGGCGAGGGGAGAGTGTCCCGAAGGGAGGGGAGAGTGTCCAGAGTGGAGGTGAGAGTGTCCCGGAGGGAGAGGTGAGTGTCCCGGGGGGAGGGGAGAGTGTCCCGGGGGGAATGGAGAGTGTCCCGAGGGAGGGGAGGAGAGAGTGTCCCGGGGGGAGGGGAGAGTGTCTCAGGGGGAGTGGAGAGTGTCCCGAGGGGAGGGGAGAGTGTCCCGAGGGGAGGGGAGAGTGTCTCGGGGGGAGGGGAGAGTGTCTCGGGGGGAGGGGAGAGTGTCACGCGGGGAGGGGAGAGTGTCTCGGGGGGAGGGGAGAGTGACCCGGGGGAAGCGGAGAGAAACCCAGGAGGAGGGGAGAGTGTCCCAGGGGGAGGGGAGGGGAGAGTGTCCCGGGGGGAGGGGAGAGTGTCCCGGGGGGAGGGGAGGGGAGAATGTCCCGAGGGGAGGGGAGGGGAGGGGAGAGTATCCCAGGTGGAGCGAATGGGAGGGCAGAGTGTCTCAGGGGAGGGGAGAGTGTCCGGAGGGGAGGGGAGAGTGTCCCGAGGGGAGGGGAGATTGTCCCGAGATGAGTGGAGCGTGTCCCGGGGGGAGGGGAGAGTGTCCCGGGTGGAGGTGAGAGTGTCCCGGGGGGAGGGGAGAGTGTCCCGGGGGGAGGGGAGAGTGTCCCGGGGGGAGGGAAGAGTGTCTCGGGGGGGGGGGGAGAGTGTCCCGAGGGGAGGGGAGAGGAGGGTAGGAGAGAGTGTCTCAGGGGAGGGGAGAGTGTCCCGGGGAGAGGGGAGGGGAGGGAAGAGTGTCCCGGGGGAAGGGGAGAGTGTCCCGGGGGAAGGGGAGGGGAGGGGAGAGTGTCCCGGGGGGAGGGGAGAGTGTCCCGGGGGGAGGGGAGAGTGTCCCGGGGGTGGGGAGAGTGTCCCAGGGGGAGGGGAGGGGTGAGTGTCCCGGGGGGAGGGTAGAGTGTCCCGGGGGGAAGGGAGGGTGTCCCGGGGGGAGGGGAGAGTGTCCCGAGCGGAGGGGAGAGTGTCCCGGGGGGAGGGGTGAGTGTCTCAGGGGGAGGGGAGAGTGTCTCAGGGGGAGGGCAGAGAATTCCCAGGGGGAGGGGAGAGTGTTCCAACGGGAGGGGAGAGTGTCCCGAGGGGAGGGGAGTGTGTCCCGGGGGGAGGGGAGACGGTCCCTGGGGGAGGGGAGAGTGTCCCGGGGGGAGGGGAGAGTGTCCCGGGGGGAGGGGAGAGTGTCCCAGGCGGAGGGGAGGGAAGAGTGTCCCAGGGGGAGGGAAGGGGATGGGAGAGTGTCTCAGTGGAGGGGAGAGTGTCCCGAGGCGAGGGGAGAGTGTCCCGAAGGGAGGGGAGAGTGTCTAGAGGGGAGGTGAGAGTGTCCCGGAGGGAGAGGTGAGTGTCCCGGAGGGAGGGGAGAGTGTCCCGAGGGAGGGGAGGGGAGAGTGTCCCAGGGGGAGGGGAGAGTGTCCCGGGCTGAGAGGAGAGTGTCCCGGAGGCAAGGCAGAGTGTCCCGGGGGGAGGGCAGAGTGTCCCGAGGGGAGGGGACTGTGTCTCGGGGGGAGGGGAGAGTGTCCCGGGGGGAGGGGAGAGTGTCCCGGGGGGAGGGGAGAGTGTCCCGGGGGGAGGCGACGGGAGAGTGTCCCAGGGGGAGGGGAGGGGAGAGTGTCCCAGGGGGAGGGGAGGGGAGAGTGTCCCAGTGGGAGGGGAGAGAGTCCCAGGGGGAGGGGAGAGTGTCCCTGGGGGAGGGGAGGGGAGAATGTACCGAGGGGAGGGGAGGGGAGGGGAGGGGAGGGTTGTGTGTCGCGGGGGAGGGGAGAGTGTCCCGGGGGGAGGGGAGAGTGTCTCGGGGGGAGGGGAGAGTGTCCCGAGGGGAGGGGAGGGGAGAGTGTCCCGGTGGGAGGGGAGAGTGTCCTGGGGAGAGGAGAGAGTGTCCCGAGGGGAGGGGAGGGGAGAGTGTCCCAGGGGGAGGGGAGAGTGTCCCGGCGGGAGGGGAGGGGAGAATGTCCCGAGGGGAGGGGAGGGGAGGGGAGTGTGTCACGGGGGAGGGGAGAGTGTCCCGGGGGGAGGGGAGAGTGTCTCGGGGGGAGGGGAGAGTGTCCCGAGGGGAGGGGAGGGGAGAGTGTCCCGGTGGGAGGGGAGAGTGTCCCGGGGGGAGGGGAGAGTGTCCCGGGGGGAAGGGAGAGTGTCCCGGGGGGAGGGGAGAGTGTCCCGAGGGGAGGGGAGAGTGTCTCGGGGGGAGGGGAGAGTGTCCCGGGGGGAGGGGAGAGTGTCCCGGGGGGAGAGAGTGTCTCAGGGGAGGGGAGAGTGTCCCGGGGGGAGGGGAGGGTGTCTCAGGGGGAGGGGAGAGTGTCCCAGGAGGAGGGGAGGGGAGACTGTCCCGGGAGGAGGGGAGAGTGTCTCAGGGGGAGCGGAGAGTGTCCCGAGGGGAGGGGAGAGTGTCTCGGGGGAGGGGAGTGTGTCTCGGGGGAGGGGATAGTGTTTCGCGGGGAGGGGAGAGTGTCTTGGGGGGAAGGGAGAGTGTCTCGGGGGGAGTGGAGAGTGTCTCGGGGGGAGGGGAGAGTGTCCCGGGGGGAGGGGAGTGTGTCTCGGGGGGAGGGAAGAGTGTCTCGGGGGGAGGGGAGAGTGTCTCCGGGGGAGGGGAGAGTGACTCAGGGGGAGGGGAGAGTGACTCAGGGGGAGGGGAGAGTGTCTCAGGGGGAGGGGAGAGTGTCTCAGTGGGAGGGGAGAGTATCTCGGGGGGAGGGGAGAGTGTCTCGGGGGGAGAGGAGAGTGACCCGGGGGGAGCGGAGAGAGTCCCACGGGGAGGGGAGAGTGTCCCAGGGGGAGGGGAGGGGAGAGTGTCCCGGGGGGAGGGGAGAGTGCCCGGGGAGAGGGGAGAGTGTCCCGAGGGGAGGGGAGGGGAGATTGTCCCAGGGGGAGGGGAGAGTGTCCCGAGGGGAGGGGAGGGGAGGGGAGAGTGTCCCGGGGGGAGCGAAGGGGAGGTGAGAGTGTCTCAGCGGAGGGGAGAGTATCCGGAGGGGAGGGGAGAGTGTCCCGAGAGGAGGGGAGGGGAGACTGTCCCAGGGGGTGGGGAGGGGTGAGTGTCCCGGGGGGAGGGGAGAGTGTCCCGGGGGGAGGGGAGGGGAGTGTCCCGATGGGAAGGGGAGGGGAGGGGAGCGGAGGAGTGGGGAGGGGAGAGTGTCCAAGGGGGAGGGAAGGGGAGGGGAGAGTGTCTCAGGGGAGGGAAGAGTGACCCGAGGCGAGGGGAGAGTGTCCCGAGGGGAGGGGAGAGTGTCCCGAGGGGAGGGGAGAGTGTCCAGAGGGGAGGGGAGAGTGTCCCGGAGGGGGAGGTGAGTGTCCCGGGAGGAGGGGAGAGTGTCCCGGGGGGAATGGAGAGTGTCCCGAGGGAGGGGAGGGGAGAGTGTCCCGGGGAGGGGAGAGTGTCCCGAGGGGAGGGGAGTGTGTCTCGGGGGGAGGGGAGAGTGTCCCGGGGGGAGGGGAGAGTGTCCCGTCGGGAGGGGATGGGAGAGTGTCCCAGGGGGAGGGGAGGGGAGAGTGTCCCAGGGGGAGGGGAGGGCAGAGTGTCCCAGGGGGAGGTGAGAGCGTCCCGGGGAGAGGGGAGAGTGTCCCGAGGGGAGGGGAGGGGAGAGTATCCCAGGGGGAGGGGAGAGTGTCCCGGGGGGAGGGGAGGGGAGAGTGTCCCGGGGGGAGGGGAGGGGAGAGAGTCCGGGGGGGAGGGGAGAGTGTCCCGAGGGGAGGAGAGGGGAGGGGAGAGTGTCCCGAGGGGAGGGGAGGGGAGGGGAGAGTGTCCCGGGGGCAGGGGAGGGGAGGGGAGAGTGTCCCGGGGGGAGGGGAGGAGAGGGGGAGTGTCCCGGTGGGAGGGGAGGGGAGAGTGTCCCGGGGGCAAGGGAGGGGAGGGGAGAGTGTCCCGAGGGGAGGGGAGGGGAGATGAGAGTGTCTCGGGGGAGGGGAGAGTGTCCTGAGGGGAGGGGAGGGTGCGTGTTCCGGGGGGAGAGGAGAGGAGAGGGGAGGGGAGGGGAGGTTGCGTGTCCCAGGGGGAGGGGAGGGGAGGGGAGAGTGTCCCGAGGGGAGTGGAGGGGAGGGGAGAGTGTCCCGGGGGCAGGGGAGGGGAGGGGAGAGTGCCCCGGGGGGAGGGGAGGGGAGGGGAGAGTGTCCGGGGGGAGGGGAGGGGAGAGTGTCCCGGGGGGAGGGGAGGGGAGGGGAGTGTGTCCGGGGGGAGGGGAGGGGAGAGTGCCCGTGGGGGAGGGGAGAGTGTCCCGAGGGGAGGGGAGGGGAGATGAGAGTGTCTCGGGGGAGGGGAGAGTGTCCTGAGGGGAGGGGAGGGTGCGTGTCCCGGGGGGAGAGGAGAGGAGAGGGGAGGGGAGGGGAGGGGAGGTTGAGTGTCCCGGGGGGAGGGGAGGGGAGGGTGAGTGTCCCGAGGGGAGGGGAGTGTGAGTGTCCCGGGGGAGAGGGGAGGGGAGGATGAGTGTCCCGAGGGGATGGGAGGGTGAGAGACCCGGAGGGAGGGGAGTGGAGGGCAAGTGTCCCGGGGGGAGGGGAGGGGAGAGTGCCCGTGGGGGAGGGGAGAGTGTCCCGAGGGGAGGGGAGGGGAGATGAGAGTGTCTCGGGGGAGGGGAGAGTGTCCTGAGGGGAGGGGAGGGTGCGTGTCACGGGGGGAGAGGAGAGGAGAGGGGAGGGGAGGGGAGGGGAGGTTGAGTGTCCCGGGGGGAGGGGACGGGAGGGTGAGTGTCCCGAGGGGAGGGGAGTGTGAGTGTCCCGGGGGAGAGGGGAGGGGAGGGGAGGGTGAGTGTCCCGAGGGGATGGGAGGGTGAGAGTCCCGGGGGAGGGGAGGAGGGGCAGTGTCCCCGGGGTGGAGGGGAGGGTGAGTGTCCCGGGGGGAGGGGAGAGTGTCTCAGGGGAGTGGAGAGTGTCCCGAGGGGAGGGGAGAGTGTCTCGGGGGGAGGGGAGTGTGTCTCGCGGGGAGGGGAGAGTGTCTCGGGGGGAGGGGAGAGTGTCCCGGGGGGAGGGGAGAGTGTCTCGTGGGGAGGGGAGTGTCTCGGGGGGAGGGGAGAGCGTCTCCGGGGGAGGGGAGAGTGACTCAGGGGGAGGGGAGAGAGTCTCGGGGGGAGGGGAGAGTGTCTCGGGGGGAGGGGAGAGTGTCCCGGGGGGAGGGGAGAGTGTCTCGGTGGGAGGGGAGAGTGTCTCCGGGGGAGGGGAGAGTGTCCCGGGGGGAGGGGAGAGTGTCTCGGGGGGAGGGGAGAGTGTCTCGGTGGGAGGGGAGAGTGTCTCCGGGGGAGGGGACAGTGTCTCCGGGGGAGGGGACAGTGTCTCCGGGGGAGGGGAGAGTGACTCAGGGGGAGGGGAGAGAGTCTCAGGGGGAGGGGAGAGTGTCTCAGTGGGAGGGGAGAGTGTCTCGGGGGGAGAGGAGAGTGACCCGGGGGGAGGGGAGAGTGTCTCGGGGGGAGAGGAGAGTGACCCGGGGGGAGCGGAGAGAGTCCCAGGGGGAGGGGAGAGTGTCCCAGGGGGAGGGGAGGGGAGAGTGTCCCGGGGAGAGGGGAGAGTGCCCTGGGAGAGGGGAGAGTGTCCCAGGGGGAGGGGAGGGGTGAGTGTCCCGGGGGGAGGGGAGAGTGCCCGGGGAGAGGGGAGAGTGTCCCGAGGGGAGGGGAGGGGAGATTGTCCCAGGGGGAGGGGAGAGTGCCCCGGGGGGAGGGGAGGGGAGAATGTCCCGAGGGGAGGGGAGGGGAGGGGAGAGTGTCCCAGGGGGAGGGAAGGGAAGGGGAGAGTTTCTCAAGGGAGGGGAGAGTGTCCGGAGGGGAGGGGAGAGTGTCCCGAGGAGAGGGGAGAGTGTCTCTGGGGGAGGGGAGAGTGTCTCGGGGGGTGGGGAGAGTGTCCGGAGGGGAGGGGAGAGTGTCCCGGGGGGAGGGGAGAGTGTCTCGGGGGGAGGGGAGAGTGCCTCGGGTGGAGAGGAGAGTGTCTCCGGGAGAGGGGACAGTGTCTCCGGGGGAGGGGACAGTGTCTCCGGGGGAGGGGAGAGTGTCTCAGGGGGAGGGGAGAGTGTCCCGGGCGGAGAGGAGAGTGACCCGGGGGGAGCGGAGTGAGTCCCAGGGGGAGGGGAGAGTGTCCCAGGGGGAGGGGAGGGGAGAGTGTCCCGGGGGGAGGGGAGAGTGTCTCGGGGGGAGGGGAGAGTGTCCCGGGGGGAGGGGAGAGTGTCCCGGGGAGAGGGGACGGGAGAGTGTCCCAGGGGGAGGGGAGGGGAGAGTGTCCCAGGGGGAGCGGAGAGAATCCCAGGGGGAGGGGAGTGTGTCCCGAGGGGAGGGGAGAGGAGGGGAGGGGAGAGTGTCCCAGGGGGAGGGGAGAGTGTCCCGGGGGGAGGGGAGAGTGTCTCGGGGGGAGGGGAGAGTGTCCCGAGCGGAGGGGAGAGTGTCTCGGGGGGAGGGGAGAGTGTCTCGGGGGGAGGGGAGAGTGTCTCGCGGGGAGGGGAGAGTGTCTCGGGGGGAGGGGAGAGTGTCTCGGGGGGAGGGGAGAGTGTCTCGGGGGGAGGGGAGAGTGTCTCGGGGGGAGAGGAGAGTGACCCGGGGGAAGCGGAGAGAGTCCCAGGGGGAGGGGAGAGTGTCCCAGGGGGAGGGGAGGGGAGAGTGTCCCGGGCGGAGGCGAGAGTGTCCCGGGGGGAGGGGAGAGTGTCCCGAGGGGAGGGGAGGGTGTCCCGGGGGGAGGGGAGGGGAGAATGTCTCGAGGGGAGGGGAGGGGAGAATGTCTCGAGGGGAGGGGAGGGGAGGGGAGAGTGTCCCAGGGGGAGCGAAGGGGAGGGCAGAGTGTCTCAGGGGAGGGGAGAGTGTCCGGAGCGGAGGGGAGAGTGTCCCGAGGGGAGGGGAGATTGTCCCGAGGGGAGTGGAGAGTGTCCCGGGGGAGGGGAGAGTGTCCCGGGTGGAGGTGAGAGTGTCCCGGGGGGAGGGGAGAGTGTCCCGGGGGGAGGGGAGAGTGTCCCGGGGGGAGGGGAGAGTGTCTCGGGGGCGGGGGGGAGAGTGTCCCGAGGGGAGGGGAGAGGAGGGTAGGAGAGAGTGTCTCAGGGGAGGGGAGAGTGTCCCGGGGAGAGGGGAGGGTGTATCAGGGGGAGTGGAGAGTGTCCCGAGGGGAGGGGAGAGTGTCCCGAGGGGAGGGGAGAGTGTCCCGGGGGAAGGGGAGAGTGCCCCGGGGGAAGGGGAGGGGAGGGGAGAGTGTCCCGGGGGGAGGGGAGAGTGTCTCAGGGGAGGGGAGAGTGTCCCGGGGGGAGGGGAGAGTGTCTCAGGGGGAGGGCAGAGAATTCCCAGGGGGAGGGGAGAGTGTTCCAAGGGGTGGGGACAGTGTCTCCGGGGGAGGGGAGAGTGTCTCAGGGGGAGGGGAGAGTGTCCCGGGGGGAGAGGAGAGTGACCCGGGGGGAGCGGAGAGAGTCCCAGGGGGAGGGGAGAGTGTCCCAGGGGGAGGGGAGGGGAGAGTGTCCCGGGGGGAGGGGAGAGTGTCTCGGGGGGAGGGGAGATTGTCCTGGGGGGAGGGGAGAGTGTCCCGGGGAGAGGTGACGGGAGAGTGTCCCAGGGGGAGGGGAGGGGAGAGTGTCCCAGGGGGAGCGGAGAGAATCCCAGGGTGAGGGGAGAGTGTCCCGAGGGGAGGGGAGAGGAGGGGAGGGGAGAGTGTCCCAGGGGGAGGGGAGAGTGTCCCGGGGGGAGGGGAGAGTGTCTCGGGGGGAGGGGAGAGTGTCCCGAGCGGAGGGGAGAGTGTCTCGGGGGGAGGGGAGAGTGTCTCGGGGGGAGGGGAGAGTGTCTCGCGGGGAGGGGAGAGTGTCTCGGGGGGGAGGGGAGAGTGTCTCGGGGGGAGGGGAGAGTGTCTCGGGGGGAGGGGAGAGTGTCTCGGGGGGAGAGGAGAGTGACCCGGGGGGAGGGGAGAGTGTCCCGGGGGGAGGGGAGAGTGTCTCGGGGGCGGGGGGGAGAGTGTCCCGAGGGGAGGGGAGAGGAGGGTAGGAGAGAGTGTCTCAGGGGAGGGGAGAGTGTCCCGGGGAGAGGGGAGGGTGTATCAGGGGGAGTGGAGAGTGTCCCGAGGGGAGGGGAGAGTGTCCCGAGGGGAGGGGAGAGTGTCCCGGGGGAAGGGGAGAGTGTCCCGGGGGAAGGGGAGGGGAGGGGAGAGTGTCCCGGTGGGAGGGGAGAGTGTCTCAGGGGAGGGGAGAGTGTCCCGGGGGGAGGGGAGAGTGTCTCAGGGGGAGGGCAGAGAATTCCCAGGGGGAGGGGAGAGTGTTCCAAGGGGTGGGGACAGTGTCTCCGGGGGAGGGGAGAGTGTCTCAGGGGGGAGAGGAGAGTGACCCGGGGGGAGCGGAGAGAGTCCCAGGGGGAGGGGAGAGTGTCCCGGGGGGAGAGGAGAGTGACCCGGGGGGAGCGGAGAGAGTCCCAGGGGGAGGGGAGAGTGTCCCAGGGGGAGGGGAGGGGAGAGTGTCCCGGGGGGAGGGGAGAGTGTCTCGGGGGGAGGGGAGATTGTCCTGGGGGGAGGGGAGAGTGTCCCGGGGAGAGGTGACGGGAGAGTGTCCCGGGGGAGGGGAGGGGAGAGTGTCCCAGGGGGAGCGGAGAGAATCCCAGGGGGAGGGGAGAGTGTCCCGAGGGGAGGGGAGAGGAGGGGAGGGGAGAGTGTCCCAGGGGGAGGGGAGAGTGTCCCGGGGGGAGGGGAGAGTGTCTCGGGGGGAGGGGAGAGTGTCCCGAGCGGAGGGGAGAGTGTCTCGGGGGGAGGGGAGAGTGTCTCGGGGGGAGGGGAGAGTGTCTCGCGGGGAGGGGAGAGTGTCTCGGGGGGAGGGGAGAGTGTCTCGGGGGGAGGGGAGAGTGTCTCGGGGGGAGGGGAGAGTGTCTCGGGGGGAGAGGAGAGTGACCCGGGGGAAGCGGAGAGAGTCCCAGGGGGAGGGGAGAGTGTCCCAGGGGGAGGGGAGGGGAGAGTGTCCCGGGCGGAGGGGAGAGTGTCCCGGGGGGAGGGGAGAGTGTCCCGAGGGGAGGGGAGGGGAGATTGTCCCAGGGGGAGGGGAGAGTGTCCCGGGGTGAGGGGAGGGGAGAATGTCCCGAGGGGAGGGGAGGGGAGGGGAGAGTGTCCCAGGGGGAGCGAAGGGGAGGGCAGAGTGTCTCAGGGGAGGGGAGAGTGTCCGGAGCGGAGGGGAGAGTGTCCCGAGGGGAGGGGAGATTGTCCCGAGGGGAGTGGAGAGTGTCCCGGGGGAGGGGAGAGTGTCCCGGGTGGAGGTGAGAGTGTCCCGGGGGGAGGGGAGAGTGTCCCGTGGGGAGGGGAGAGTGTCCCGGGGGGAGGGGAGAGTGTCTCGGGGGCGGGGGGGAGAGTGTCCCGAGGGGAGGGGAGAGGAGGGTAGGAGAGAGTGTCTCAGTGGAGGGGAGAGTGTCCCGGGGAGAGGGGAGGGTGTATCAGGGGGAGTGGAGAGTGTCCCGAGGGGAGGGGAGAGTGTCCCGAGGGGAGGGGAGAGTGTCCCGGGGGAAGGGGAGAGTGTCCCGGGGGAAGGGGAGGGGAGGGGAGAGTGTCCCGGGGGGAGGGGAGAGTGTCTCAGGGGAGGGGAGAGTGTCCCGGGGGGAGGGGAGAGTGCCTCAGGGGCAGGGCAGAGAATTCCCAGGGGGAGGGGAGAGTGTTCCAAGGGGTGGGGAGAGTGTCCCGAGGGGAGGGGAGTGTGTCCCGGGTGGAGGGGAGACGGTCCCGGGAGGAGGGGAGAGTGTCCCGGGGGGAGGGGAGAGTGTCCCGGGGGGAGGGGAGAGTGTCCCAGGGGGAGGGGAGAGTGTCCCAGGGGGAGGGGAGAGTGTCCCGGGGGGAGGGGAGAGTGTCCCGGGGGGAGGGGAGAGTGTCCCTGGGGTAGGGGAGAGTGTCCCGTGGGGAGGGGAGAGTGTCTCAGGGGGAGTGGAGAGTGTCCCGAGGGGAGGGGAGAGTGTCCCGAGGGGAGGGGAGAGTGTCTCGGGGGGAGGGGATAGTGTCTCGCGGGGAGGGGAGTGTGTCTCGGGTGGAAGGGAGAGTGTCTCGGGGGGAGGGGAGAGTGTTCCGAGGGGAGGGGAGAGTGTCCCGGGGGGAGGAGAGAGTGTCTCAGGGGGAGTGGAGAGTGTCCCGAGGGGAGGGGAGTGTGTCCCGAGGGGAGGGGAGAGAATCTCAGTGGGAGGGGGGTGTGTCTCGGGGGGAGGGGATAGTGTCTCGCGGGGAGGGGACAGTGTCTCGGGGGGAAGGGAGTGTGTCTCGGGGGGAGGAGAGAGTGTCCCGAGGGGAGGGGAGAGTGTCCCGGGGGGAGGGGAGAGTGTCTCAGGGAGAGGGGAGAATGTCTTGGGGGGAGGGGAGAGTGTCCCGGGGGGAGGGGAGAGGAGGGGCGGAGAGAGTGTCTCAGGGGAGGGGAGAGTGTCCCGGGGAGAGGGGAGGGAGTCTCAGGGGGAGTGGAGAGTGTCCCGAGGAGAGGGGAGAGTGTCCCGAGGGGAGGGGAGAGTGTCTCAGGGGAGGGGAGAGTGTCCCGGGTGGGAGGGAGAGTGTCCCGGGGGAAGGGGAGGGGAGGGGAGAGTGTCCCGGGGGGAGGGGAGAATGTCTCAGGGGAGGGGAGAGTGTCCCGGGGGGAGGGGAGAGTGTCTCAGGGGGAGGGCAGAGAATTCCCAGGGGGAGGGGAGAGTGTTCCAAGGGGTGGGGAGAGTGTCCCGAGGGGAGGGGAGTGTGTCCCGGGGGGAGGGGAGACGGTCCCGGGAGGAGGGGAGAGTGTCCTGGGGGGAGGGGAGAGTGTCCCGGGGGTGGGGAGAGTGTCCCAGGGGGTGGGGAGTGGTGAGTGTCCCGGGGGGAGGGGAGAGTGTCCCGGGGGGAGGGGAGAGTGTCCCGGGGGGAAGGGAGGGAGTCCCGGGGGTAGGGGAGAGTGTCCCGAGGGGAGGGGAGAGTGTCTCAGGTGGAGGGGAGAGTGTCGCGGGGGGAGGGGAGAGTGTCCCGGGGGAAGGGGAGGGGAGGGGAGAGTGTCCCGGGGGGAGGGGAGAGTGTCTCAGGGGAGGGGAGAGTGTCCCGGGGGAAGGGGAGAGTGTCCCGGGGGAAGGGGAGGGGAGGGGAGAGTGTCCCGGGGGGAGGGGAGAGTGTCTCAGGGGAGGGGAGCGTTTCCCGGGGGGAGGGGTGAGTGTCTCAGGGGGAGGGCAGAGAATTCCCAGGGGGAGGGGAGAGTGTTCCAAGGGGTGGGGAGAGGGTCCCGAGGGGAGGGGAGAGTGTCCCGGGGGGAGGGGAGAGTGTCCCGGGGGTGGGGAGAGTGTCCCGGGGGGAAGGGAGGGAGTCCCGGGGGGAGGGGAGAGTGTCCTGAGGGGAGGGGAGAGTGTCTCAGGTGGAGGGGAGAGTGTCGCGGGGGGAGGGGAGAGTGTCCCGGGGGGAAGGGAGGGAGTCCCGGGGGGAGGGGAGAGTGTCCCGAGGGGAGGGGAGAGTGTCTCAGGTGGAGGGGAGAGTGTCGCGGGGGGAGGGGAGAGTGTCCCGGGGGAAGGGGAGGGGAGGGGAGAGTGTCCCGGGGGGAGGGGAGAGTGTCTCAGGGGAGGGGAGAGTTTCCCGGGGGGAGGGGTGAGTGTCTCAGGAGGAGGGCAGAGAATTCCCAGGGGGAGGGGAGAGTGTTCCAAGGGGAGGGGAGAGTGTCCCGAGGGGAGGGGAGTGTGTCCCGGGGGGAGGGGAGACGGTCCCGGGGGGAGGGGAGAGTGTCCCGGGGGGAGGGGAGAGTGTCCCGGGGGGAGGGGAGAGTGTCCCAGGCGGAGGGGAGGGGAGAGTGTCCCAGGGGGAGGGGAGGGGAGAGTGTCCCGGGGGGAGAGGAGAGTGTCCCGGGGAGAGGGGAGAGTGTCCCGAGGGGAAGGGAGGGGAGACTGTCCCAGGGTTGGGGAGAGTGTCCCGCGGGGAGGGGAGGGGAGTGTCCCGAGGGGAGCGGAGGGGAGGGGAGGGGAGGGGAGAGTGTCCCAGGGGGAGGGAAGGGGATGGGAGAGTGTCCCGGGGGGATGGGAGAGTGTCTCAGGGGAGGGGAGAGTGTCCCGAAGGGAGGGGAGAGTGTCTAGAGGTGAGGGGAGTGTGTCCCGGGGGGAGGGGAGTGTGTCCCGGGGGTGGGGAGAGTGTCCCAGGGGGAGGGGAGGGGTGAGTGTCCCGGGGGGGGGGGGGAGAGTGTCCCGGAGGGAGGGGAGAGTGTCCCGGGGGGAATGGAGAGTGTCCCGAGGGAGGGGAGGGGAGAGTGTCCCAGGGGGAGGGGAGAGTGTCCCGGGGGGAGTGGAGAGTGTCCCGGAGGCAAGGCAGAGTGTCCCGGGGTGAGGGCAGAGTGTCCCGGGGGGAGGGGAGAGTGTCCCGGGGGGAGGGGAGAGTGTCCCGGGGGGAGGGGACGGGAGAGTGTCCCAGGGGGAGGGGAGGGGAGAGTGTCCCAGGGGGAGGGGAGGGGAGAGTGTCCCAGTGGGAGGGGAGAGAGTCCCAGGGGGAGGGGAGATTGTCCCAGGAGGAGGGGAGGGGAGAGTGTCCCGGGGGGAGGGAAGAGTGTCCCGGGGGGAGGGGAGGGGAGAATGTCCCGAGGGGAGGGGAGGGGAGGGGAGGGGAGGGGAGGGGAGTGTGTCGCGGGGGAGGGGAGAGTGTCCCGGGGGGAGGGGAGAGTGTCTCGGGGGGAGGGGAGAGTGTCCCGTGGGGAGGGGAGGGTAGAGTGTCCCGGTGGGAGGGGAGAGTGTCCCGGGGAGAGGGGAGAGTGTCCCGAGGGGAGGGGAGGGGAGAGTGTCCCAGGGGGAGGGGAGAGTGTCCCGGCGGGAGGGGAGGGGAGAATGTCCCGAGGGGAGGGGAGGGGAGGGGAGGGGAGTGTGTCGCGTGGGAGGGGAGAGTGTCCCGGGGGGAGGGGAGAGTGTCTCGGGGGGAGGGGAGAGGGTCCCGAGGGGAGGGGAGGGGAGAGTGTCCCGGTGGGAGGGGAGATTGTCACGGGGGGAGAGGCGAGTGTCCCGTGGGGAAGGGAGAGTGTCCCGGGGGAAGGGGAGAGTGTCCCGAGGGGAGGGGAGAGTGTCTCGGGGGGAGGGGAGAGTGTCCCGGGGGGAGGGGAGAGTGTCCCGGGGGGAGAGAGTGTCTCAGGGGAGGGGAGAGTCTCCCGGGGGGAGGGGAGGGTGTCTCAGGGGGAGGGGAGAGTCTCCCAGGAGGAGGGGAGGGTAGACTGTCCCGGGAGGAGGGGAGAGTGTCTCAGGGGGAGTGGAGAGTGTCCCGAGGGGAGGGGAGAGTGTCTCGGGGGAGGGGAGTGTGTCTCGGGGGGAGGGGATAGTGTCTCGCGGGGAGGGGAGAGTGTCTTGGGGGGAACGGAGAGTGTCTCGGGGGGAGGGGAGAGTGTCTCGGGGGGAGGGGAGCGTGTCCCGGGGGGAGGGGAGAGTGTCTCGGGGGGAGGGGAGAGTGTCTCGGGGGGAGGGGAGAGTGTCTCGGGGAGAGGGGAGTGTGTCTCCGGGGGAGGGGACAGTGTCTCCGGGGGAGGGGAGAGTGACTCAGGAGAAGGGGAGAGTGTCTCGGGGGGAGGGGAGAGTGTCCCGGGGGGAGAGGAGAGTGACCCGGGGGGAGCGGAGAGAGTCCCACGGGGAGGGGAGAGTGTCTCAGGGGAGGGGAGAGTTTCCCGGGGGGAGGGGTGAGTGTCTCAGGAGGAGGGCAGAGAATTCCCAGGGGGAGGGGAGAGTGTTCCAAGGGGAGGGGAGAGTGTCCCGAGGGGAGGGGAGTGTGTCCCGGGGGGAGGGGAGACGGTCCCGGGGGGAGGGGAGAGTGTCCCGGGGGGAGGGGAGAGTGTCCCGGGGGGAGGGGAGAGTGTCCCAGGCGGAGGGGAGGGGAGAGTGTCCCAGGGGGAGGGGCGGGGAGAGTGTCCCGGGGGGAGAGGAGAGTGTCCCGGGGAGAGGGGAGAGTGTCCCGAGGGGAGGGGAGGGGAGACTGTCCCAGGGGGTGGGGAGAGTGTCCCGGGGGGAGGGGAGGGGAGTGTCCCGAGGGGAGCGGAGGGGAGGGGAGGGGAGGGGAGAGTGTCCCAGGGGGAGGGAAGGGGATGGGAGAGTGTCTCAGGGGAGGGGAGAGTGTCCCGAGTCGAGGGGAGAGTGTCCCGAAGGGAGGGGAGAGTGTCTAGAGGGGAGGGGAGTGTGTCCCGGGGGGAGGGGAGAGTGTCCCGGGGGTGGGGAGAGTGTCCCAGGGGGAGGGGAGGGGTGAGTGTCTCGGGGGGAGGGGAGAGTGTCCCGGAGGGAGGGGAGAGTGTCCCGGGGGGAATGGAGAGTGTCCCGAGGGAGGGGAGGGGAGAGTGTCCCAGGGGGAGGGGAGAGTGTCCCGGGGGGAGAGGAGAGTGTCCCGGAGGCAAGGCAGAGTGTCCCGGGGTGAGGGCAGAGTGTCCCGGGGGGAGGGGAGAGTGTCCCGGGGGGAGGGGAGAGTGTCCCGGGGGGAGGGGACGGGAGAGTGTCCCGGGGGGAGGGGACGGGAGAGTGTCCCAGGGGGAGGGGAGGGGAGAGTGTCCCTGTGGGAGGGGAGAGAGTCCCAGGGGGAGGGGAGATTGTCCCAGGAGGAGGGGAGGGGAGAGTGTCCCGGGGGGAGGGGAGAGTGTCCCGGGGGGAGGGGAGGGGAGAATGTCCCGAGGGGAGGGGAGGGGAGGGGAGAGTGTCGCGGGGAAGGGAAAAGTGTCTCGGGGGGAGGGGAGAGTGTCTCGGGGGGAGGGGAGAGTGTCCCGTGGGGAGGGGAGGGGAGAGTGTCCCGGTGGGAGGGGAGAGTGTCCCGGGGAGAGGGGAGATTGTCCCGAGGGGAGGGGAGGGGAGAGTGTCCCAGGGGGAGGGGAGAGTGTCCCGGCGGGAGGGGAGGGGAGAATGTCCCGAGGGGAGGGGAGGGGAGGGGAGGGGAGTGTGTCGCGGGGGAGGGGAGAGTGTCCCGGGGGGAGGGGAGAGTGCCTCGGGGGGAGGGGAGAGTGTCCCGGGGGAGGGGAGAGTGTCTCGTGGGGAGGGGAGAGTGTCCCGAGGGGAGGGGAGGGGAGAGTGTCCCGGTGGGAGGGGAGAATGTCCCGGGGGGAGAGGAGAGTGTCCCGGGGGGAAGGGAGAGTGTCCCGGGGGGAGGGGAGAGTGTCCCGAGGGGAGGGGTGAGTGTCTCGGGGGGAGGGGAGAGAGTCCCGGGGGGAGGGGAGAGTGTCCCGGGGGGAGAGAGTGTCTCAGGGGAGGGGAGAGTGTCCCGGGGGGAGGGGAGGGTGTCTCAGGGGGAGGGGAGAGTGTCCCAGGAGGAGGGGAGGGGAGACTGTCCCGGGAGGAGGGGAGAGTGTCTCAGGGGGAGTGGAGAGTGTCCCGAGGGGAGGGGAGAGTGTCTCGGGGGAGGGGAGTGTGTCTCGGGGGGAGGGGATAGTGTCTCACGGGGAGGGGAGAGTGTCTTGGGGGGAACAGAGAGTGCCTCGGGGGGAGGGGAGAGTGCCTCGGGGGGAGGGGAGAGTGTCTCGGGGGGAGGGGAGAGTGTCTCGGGGGGAGGGGAGAGTGTCTCGGGGGGAGGGGAGAGTGTCTCGGGGGGAGGGGAGTGTGTCTCCGGGGGAGGGGACAGTGTCTCCGGGGGAGGGGAGAGTGACTCAGGAGAAGGGGAGAGTGTCTTGGGGGGAGGGGAGAGTGTCCCGGGGGGAGAGGAGAGTGACCCGGGGGGAGCGGAGAGAGTCCCACGGGGAGGGGAGAGTGTCCCAGGGGGAGGGGAGAGTGCCCGGGGAGAGGGGAGAGTGTCCCGAGGGGAGGGGAGAGTGTCTCGGGGGAGGGGAGTGTGTCTCGGGGGGAGGGGATAGTGTCTCGGGGGGAGGGGAGAGTGTCTCGGGGGGAGGGGAGTGTGTCTCCGGGGGAGGGGACAGTGTCTCCGGGGGAGGGGAGAGTGACTCAGGGGGAGTGGAGAGTGTCCCGAGGGGAGGGGAGAGTGTCTCGGGGGGAGGGGAGAGTGTCTCGGGGGGAGGGGAGAGTGTCCCGGGGGGAGGGGAGAGTGTCTCGGGGGGAGGGGAGAGTGTCTCGGGGGGAGGGGAGTGTGTCTCCGGGGGAGGGGACAGTGTCTCCGGGGGAGGGGAGAGTGACTCAGGGGGAGTGGAGAGTGTCCCGAGGGGAGGGGAGAGTGTCCCGGGGGAGGGGAGAGTGTCCCGGGTGGAGGGGAGAGTGTCCCGGGGGGAGAGGAGAGTGTCCCGGGGAGAGGGGAGAGTGTCCCGAGGGGAAGGGAGGGGAGACTGTCCCAGGGTTGGGGAGAGTGTCCCGCGGGGAGGGGAGGGGAGTGTCCCGAGGGGAGCGGAGGGGAGGGGAGGGGAGGGGAGAGTGTCCCAGGGGGAGGGAAGGGGATGGGAGAGTGTCTCAGGGGAGGGGAGAGTGTCCCGAGGCGAGGGGAGAGTGTCCCGAAGGGAGGGGAGAGTGTCTAGAGGGGAGGGGAGTGTGTCCCGGGGGGAGGGGAGAGTGTCCCGGGGGGAGGGGAGGGGTGAGTGTCCCGGGGGGGGGGGGGAGAGTGTCCCGGAGGGAGGGGAGAGTGTCCCGGGGGGAATGGAGAGTGTCCCGAGGGAGGGGAGGGGAGAGTGTCCCAGGGGGAGGGGAGAGTGTCCCGGGGGGAGTGGAGAGTGTCCCGGAGGCAAGGCAGAGTGTCCCGGGGTGAGGGCAGAGTGTCCCGGGGGGAGGGGAGAGTGTCCCGGGGGGAGGGGAGAGTGTCCCGGGGGGAGGGGACGGGAGAGTGTCCCAGGGGGAGGGGAGGGGAGAGTGTCCCAGGGGGAGGGGAGGGGAGAGTGTCCCAGTGGGAGGGGAGAGAGTCCCAGGGGGAGGGGAGATTGTCCCAGGAGGAGGGGAGGGGAGAGTGTCCCGGGGGGAGGGGAGAGTGTCCCGGGGGGAGGGGAGGGGAGAATGTCCCGAGGGGAGGGGAGGGGAGGGGAGGGGAGGGGAGTGTGTCGCGGGGGAGGGGAGAGTGTCCCGGGGGGAGGGGAGAGTGTCTCGGGGGGAGGGGAGAGTGTCCCGTGGGGAGGGGAGGGTAGAGTGTCCCGGTGGGAGGGGAGAGTGTCCCGGGGAGAGGGGAGAGTGTCCCGAGGGGAGGGGAGGGGAGAGTGTCCCAGGGGGAGGGGAGAGTGTCCCGGCGGGAGGGGAGGGGAGAATGTCCCGAGGGGAGGGGAGGGGAGGGGAGGGGAGTGTGTCGCGTGGGAGGGGAGAGTGTCCCGGGGGGAGGGGAGAGTGTCTCGGGGGGAGGGGAGAGGGTCCCGAGGGGAGGGGAGGGGAGAGTGTCCCGGTGGGAGGGGAGATTGTCACGGGGGGAGAGGCGAGTGTCCCGTGGGGAAGGGAGAGTGTCCCGGGGGAAGGGGAGAGTGTCCCGAGGGGAGGGGAGAGTGTCTCGGGGGGAGGGGAGAGTGTCCCGGGGGGAGGGGAGAGTGTCCCGGGGGGAGAGAGTGTCTCAGGGGAGGGGAGAGTCTCCCGGGGGGAGGGGAGGGTGTCTCAGGGGGAGGGGAGAGTCTCCCAGGAGGAGGGGAGGGTAGACTGTCCCGGGAGGAGGGGAGAGTGTCTCAGGGGGAGTGGAGAGTGTCCCGAGGGGAGGGGAGAGTGTCTCGGGGGAGGGGAGTGTGTCTCGGGGGGAGGGGATAGTGTCTCGCGGGGAGGGGAGAGTGTCTTGGGGGGAACGGAGAGTGTCTCGGGGGGAGGGGAGAGTGTCTCGGGGGGAGGGGAGCGTGTCCCGGGGGGAGGGGAGAGTGTCTCGGGGGGAGGGGAGAGTGTCTCGGGGAGAGGGGAGTGTGTCTCCGGGGGAGGGGACAGTGTCTCCGGGGGAGGGGAGAGTGACTCAGGAGAAGGGGAGAGTGTCTCGGGGGGAGGGGAGAGTGTCCCGGGGGGAGAGGAGAGTGACCCGGGGGGAGCGGAGAGAGTCCCACGGGGAGGGGAGAGTGTCTCAGGGGAGGGGAGAGTTTCCCGGGGGGAGGGGTGAGTGTCTCAGGAGGAGGGCAGAGAATTCCCAGGGGGAGGGGAGAGTGTTCCAAGGGGAGGGGAGAGTGTCCCGAGGGGAGGGGAGTGTGTCCCGGGGGGAGGGGAGACGGTCCCGGGGGGAGGGGAGAGTGTCCCGGGGGGAGGGGAGAGTGTCCCGGGGGGAGGGGAGAGTGTCCCAGGCGGAGGGGAGGGGAGAGTGTCCCAGGGGGAGGGGCGGGGAGAGTGTCCCGGGGGGAGAGGAGAGTGTCCCGGGGAGAGGGGAGAGTGTCCCGAGGGGAGGGGAGGGGAGACTGTCCCAGGGGGTGGGGAGAGTGTCCCGGGGGGAGGGGAGGGGAGTGTCCCGAGGGGAGCGGAGGGGAGGGGAGGGGAGGGGAGAGTGTCCCAGGGGGAGGGAAGGGGATGGGAGAGTGTCTCAGGGGAGGGGAGAGTGTCCCGAGTCGAGGGGAGAGTGTCCCGAAGGGAGGGGAGAGTGTCTAGAGGGGAGGGGAGTGTGTCCCGGGGGGAGGGGAGAGTGTCCCGGGGGTGGGGAGAGTGTCCCAGGGGGAGGGGAGGGGTGAGTGTCCCGGGGGGAGGGGAGAGTGTCCCGGAGGGAGGGGAGAGTGTCCCGGGGGGAATGGAGAGTGTCCCGAGGGAGGGGAGGGGAGAGTGTCCCAGGGGGAGGGGAGAGTGTCCCGGGGGGAGAGGAGAGTGTCCCGGAGGCAAGGCAGAGTGTCCCGGGGTGAGGGCAGAGTGTCCCGGGGGGAGGGGAGAGTGTCCCGGGGGGAGGGGAGAGTGTCCCGGGGGGAGGGGACGGGAGAGTGTCCCACGGGGAGGGGAGGGGAGAGTGTCCCAGGGGGAGGGGAGGGGAGAGTGTCCCTGTGGGAGCGGAGAGAGTCCCAGGGGGAGGGGAGATTGTCCCAGGAGGAGGGGAGGGGAGAGTGTCCCGGGGGGAGGGATGAGTGTCCCGGGGGGAGGGGAGGGGAGAATGTCCCGAGGGGAGGGGAGGGGAGGGGAGAGTGTCGCGGGGAAGGGAAAAGTGTCCCGGGGGGAGGGGAGAGTGTCTCGGGGGGAGGGGAGAGTGTCCCGTGGGGAGGGGAGGGGAGAGTGTCCCGGTGGGAGGGGAGAGTGTCCCGGGGAGAGGGGAGATTGTCCCGAGGGGAGGGGAGGGGAGAGTGTCCCAGGGGGAGGGGAGAGTGTCCCGGCGGGAGGGGAGGGGAGAATGTCCCGAGGGGAGGGGAGGGGAGGGGAGGGGAGTGTGTCGCGGGGGAGGGGAGAGTGTCCCGGGGGGAGGGGAGAGTGTCTCGGGGGGAGGGGAGAGTGTCCCGAGGGGAGGGGAGGGGAGAGTGTCCCGGTGGGAGGGGAGAATGTCCCGGGGGGAGAGGAGAGTGTCCGGGGGGGAAGGGAGAGTGTCCCGGGGGGAGGGGAGAGTGTCCCGAGGGGAGGGGTGAGTGTCTCGGGGGGAGGGGAGAGAGTCCCGGGGGGAGGGGAGAGTGTCCCGGGGGGAGGGGAGAGTGTCTCGGGGGGAGGGGAGAGTGTCCCGGGGGGAGGGGCGAGAGTCCCGGGGGGAGAGAGTGTCTCAGGGGAGGGGAGAGTGTCCCGGGGGGAGGGGAGGGTGTCTCAGGGGGAGGGGAGAGTGTCCCAGGAGGAGGGGAGGGGAGACTGTCCCGGGAGGAGGGGAGAGTGTCTCAGGGGGAGTGGAGAGTGTCCCGAGGGGAGGGGAGAGTGTCTCGGGGGAGGGGAGTGTGTCTCGGGGGGAGGGGATAGTGTCTCACGGGGAGGGGAGAGTGTCTTGGGGGGAACAGAGAGTGCCTCGGGGGGAGGGGAGAGTGTCTCGGGGGGAGGGGAGAGTGTCCCGGGGGGAGGGGAGAGTGTCTCGGGGGGAGGGGAGAGTGTCTCGGGGGGAGGGGAGTGTGTCTCCGGGGGAGGGGACAGTGTCTCCGGGGGAGGGGAGAGTGACTCAGGAGAAGGGGAGAGTGTCTCGGGGGGAGGGGAGAGTGTCCCGGGGGGAGAGGAGAGTGACCCGGGGGGAGCGGAGAGAGTCCCACGGGGAGGGGAGAGTGTCCCAGGGGGAGGGGAGAGTGCCCGGGGAGAGGGGAGAGTGTCCCGAGGGGAGGGGAGAGTGTCTCGGGGGAGGGGAGTGTGTCTCGGGGGGAGGGGATAGTGTCTCGGGGGGAGGGGAGAGTGTCTCGGGGGGAGGGGAGTGTGTCTCCGGGGGAGGGGACAGTGTCTCCGGGGGAGGGGAGAGTGACTCAGGGGGAGTGGAGAGTGTCCCGAGGGGAGGGGAGAGTGTCTCGGGGGGAGGGGAGAGTGTCTCGGGGGGAGGGGAGAGTGTCCCGGGGGGAGGGGAGAGTGTCTCGGGGGGAGGGGAGAGTGTCTCGGGGGGAGGGGAGTGTGTCTCCGGGGGAGGGGACAGTGTCTCCGGGGGAGGGGAGAGTGACTCAGGGGGAGTGGAGAGTGTCCCGAGGGGAGGGGAGAGTGTCTCGGGGGAGGGGAGTGTGTCTCGGGGGGAGGGGATAGTGTCTCGCGGGGAGGGGAGAGTGTCTTGGGGGGAACAGAGAGTGTCTCGGGGGGAGGGGAGAGTGTCTCGGGGGGAGGGGAGAGTGTCCCGGGGGGAGGGGAGAGTGGCTCGGGGGGAGGGGAGAGTGTCTCGGGGGGAGGGGAGTGTGTCTCCGGGGGAGGGGACAGTGTCTCCGGGGGAGGGGAGAGTGACTCAGGAGAAGGGGAGAGTGTCTCGGGGGGAGGGGCGAGTGTCCCGGGGGGAGAGGAGAGTGACCCGGGGGGAGCGGAGAGAGTCCCAGGGGGAGGGGAGAGTGTCCCAGGGGGAGGGGAGGGGAGAGTGTCCCGGGGGGAGGGGAGAGTGCCCGGGGAGAGGGGAGAGTGTCCCGGTGGGAGGGGAGGAGAGAATGTCCCGAGGGGAGGGGAGGGGAGGGGAGAGTGTCCCAGGGGGAGCGAAGGGGAGGTGAGAGTGTCTCAGCGGAGGGGAGAGTATCCGGAGGGGAGGGGAGAGTGTCCCGAGAGGAGGGGAGGGGAGACTGTCCCAGGGGGTGGGGAGGGGTGAGTGTCCCGGGGGAAGGGGAGAGTGTCCCGGGGAGAGGGGTGAGTGTCCCGAGGGGAGGGGAGGGGAGACTGTCCCAGGGGGTGGGGAGAGTGTCCCGGGGGGAGGGGAGGGGAGTGTCCCGAGGGGAGGGGAGGGGAGGGGAGCGGAGGGGAGGGGAGGGGAGAGTCTCCAAGGGGGAGGGAAGGGGAGGGGAGAGTGTCTCAGGGGAGGGAAGAGTGTCCCGAGGGGAGGGTAGAGTGTCCCGAGGGGAGGGGAGAGTGTCCCGAGGGGAGGGGAGAGTGTCCAGAGGGGAGGGGAGAGTGTCCCGGAGGGAGAGGTGAGTGTCCCGGGAGGAGGGGAGAGTGTCCCGGGGGGAATGGAGAGTGTCCCGAGGGAGGGGAGGGGAGAGTGTCCCGGGGGGAGGGGAGTGTGTCTCGGGGGGAGGGGAGAGTGTCCCGAGGGGAGGGGAGTGTGTCTCGGGGGGAGGGGAGAGTGTCCCGGGGGGAGGGGAGAGTGTCCCGTCGGGAGGGGATGGGAGAGTGTCCCAGGGGGAGGGGAGGGGAGAGTGTCCCAGGGGGAGGGGAGGGGAGAGTGTCCCAGGGGGAGCGGAGAGAATCCCAGGGGGAGGGGAGAGTGTCCCAGGGGGAGGGGAGGGGAGTCTGTCCCAGGGGGAGGTGAGAGCGCCCCGGGGAGAGGGGAGAGTGTCCCGAGGGGAGGGGAGGGGAGAGTATCCCAGGGGGAGGGGAGAGTGTCCCGGGGGGAGGGGAGGGGAGTGTGTCCCGGGGGGAGGGGAGGGGAGAGAGTCCGGGGGGGAGGGGAGAGTGTCCCGAGGGGAGGAGAGGGGAGGGGAGAGTGTCCCGAGGGGAGGGGAGGGGAGGGGAGAGTGTCCCCGGGGCAGGGGAGGGGAGGGGGAGTGTCCCGGGGGGAGGGGAGGGGAGAGTGTCCCGGGGGCAGGGGAGGGGAGGGGAGAGTGTCCCGAGGGGAGGGGAGGGGAGATGAGAGTGTCTCGGGGGAGGGGAGAGTGTCCTGAGGGGAGGGGAAGGTGCGTGTTCCGGGGGGAGAGGAGAGGAGAGGGGAGGGGAGGGGAGGTTGCGTGTCCCGGGGGGAGGGGAGGGGAGAGTGCCCGTGGGGGAGGGGAGAGTGTCCCGAGGGGAGGGGAGGGGAGATGAGAGTGTCTCGGGGGAGGGGAGAGTGTCCTGAGGGGAGGAGAGGGTGCGTGTCACGGGGGGAGAGGAGAGGAGAGGGGAGGGGAGGGGAGGGGAGGTTGAGTGTCCCGGGGGGAGGGGAGGGGAGGGTGAGTGTCCCGAGGGGAGGGGAGGGGAGGGTGAGTGTCCCGAGGGGAGGGGAGTGTGAGTGTCCCGGGGGAGAGGGGAGGGGAGGGGAGGGTGAGTGTCCCGAGGAGATGGGAGGGTGAGAGTCCCGGGGGGAGGGGAGAGTGTCTCAGGGGGAGTGGAGAGTGTCTTGGGGGGAGGGGAGAGTGTCTCGGGGGGAGGGGAGAGTGTCTCGGGGGGAGGGGAGAGCGTCTCCGGGGGAGGGGACAGTGTCTCCGGGGGAGGGGACAGTGTCTCCGGGGGAGGGGAGAGTGACTCAGGGGGAGGGGAGAGTGTCTCAGGGGGAGGGGAGAGTGTCTCAGTGGGAGGGGAGAGTATCTCGGTGGGAGGGGAGAGTGTCTCGGGGGGAGAGGAGAGTGACCCGGGGGGAGCGGAGAGAGTCCCAGGGGGAGGGGAGAGTGTCCCAGGGGGAGGGGAGGGGAGAGTGTCCCGGGGGGAGGGGAGAGTGCCCGGGGAGAGGGGAGAGTGTCCCGAGGGGAGGGGAGGGGTGGTTGTCCCAGGGGGAGGGGAGAGTGTCCCGGGGGGAGGGGAGGGGAGAATGTCCCGAGGGGAGGGGAGGGGAGGGGAGAGTGTCCCAGGGGGAGCGAAGGGGAGGGGAGAGTGTCTCAGGGGAGGGGAGAGTGTCCCGAGGAGAGTGGAGAGTGTCCCGGGGGAGGGGAGAGTGTCCCGGGTGGAGGGGAGAGTGTCCCGGGTGGAGGGGAGAGTGTCCCGGGGGGAGGGGAGAGTGTCCCGGGGGGAGGGGAGGGGAGTGTGTCCCGGGGGGAGGGGAGGGGAGAGAGTCCGGCGGGGAGGGGAGAGTGTCCCGAGGGGAGGAGAGGGGAGGGGAGAGTGTCCCGAGGGGAGGGGAGGGGAGGGGAGAGTGTCCCCGGGGCAGGGGAGGGGAGGGGGAGTGTCCCGGGGGGAGGGGAGGGGAGAGTGTCCCGGGGGCAGGGGAGGGGAGGGGAGAGTGTCCCGAGGGGAGGGGAGGGGAGATGAGAGTGTCTCGGGGGAGGGGAGAGTGTCCTGAGGGGACGGGAAGGTGCGTGTTCCGGGGGGAGAGGAGAGGAGAGGGGAGGGGAGGGGAGTTTGCGTGTCCCGGGGGGAGGGGAGGTGAGGGGAGAGTGTCCCGAGGGGAGGGGAGGGGAGGGGAGAGTGTCCCGGGGGCAGGGGAGGGGAGGGGAGAGTGTCCCGGGGGGAGGGTAGGGGTGGGGAGAGTGTCCGGGGGGAGGGGAGGGGAGAGTGCCCGTGGGGGAGGGGAGAGTGTCCCGAGGGGAGGGGAGGGGAGATGAGAGTGTCTCGGGGGAGGGGAGAGTGTCCTGAGGGGAGGAGAGGGTGCGTGTCACGGGGGGAGAGGAGAGGAGAGGGGAGGGGAGGGGAGGGGAGGTTGAGTGTCCCGGGGGGAGGGGAGGGGAGGGTGAGTGTCCCGAGGGGAGGGGAGTGTGAGTGTCCCGGGGGAGAGGGGAGGGGAGGGGAGGGTGAGTGTCCCGAGGAGATGGGAGGGTGAGAGTCCCGGGGGGAGGGGAGTGGAGGGCAATTGTCCCGGGGTGGAGGGGAGGGTGAGTGTCCCGGGGGGAGGGGAGAGTGTCTCAGGGGGAGTGGAGAGTGTCCCGAGGGGAGGGGAGAGTGTCCCGGGGGGAGGGGAGAGTGTCTCGGGGGGAGGGGAGAGTGTCTCGGGGGGAGGGGAGAGTGTCCCGGGGGGAGGGGAGAGTGTCTCGGGGGGAGGGGAGAGTGTCTCGGGGGGAGGGGAGAGTGTCTCCGGGGGAGGGGACAGTGTCTCCGGGGGAGGGGAGAGTGACTCAGGGGGAGGGGAGAGTGTCTCAGGGGGAGGGGAGAGTGTCTCAGTGGGAGGGGATAGTATCTCGGTGGTAGGGGAGAGTGTCTCGGGGGGAGAGGAGAGTGACCCTGGGGGAGCGGAGAGAGTCCCAGGGGGAGGGGAGAGTGTCCCAGGGGGAGGGGAGGGGAGAGTGTCCCGGGGGGAGGGGAGAGTGCCCGGGGAGAGGGGAGAGTGTCCCGAGGGGAGGGGAGGGGTGGTTGTCCCAGGGGGAGGGGAGAGTGTCCCGAGGGGAGGGGAGGGGAGAATGTCCCGAGGGGAGGGGAGGGGAGGGGAGAGTGTCCCAGGGGGAGCGAAGGGGAGGGGAGAGTGTCTCAGGGGAGGGGAGAGTGTCCCGAGGAGAGTGGAGAGTGTCCCGGGGGAGGGGAGAGTGTCCCGGGTGGAGGGGAGAGTGTCCCGGGTGGAGGTGAGAGTGTCGCGGGGGGAGGGGAGAGTGTCCCGGGGGGAGGGGAGAGTGTCCCGGGTGGAGGGGAGAGTGTCCCGGGTGGAGGGGAGAGTGTCCCGGGGGGAGGGGAGAGTGTCCCGGGGGGAGGGGAGAGTGTCTCGGGGGGAGGGGAGAGTGTCCCGGGGGGAGGGGAGAGTGTCTCGGGGGGAGGGGAGAGTGTCCCGAGGGGAGGGGAGAGGAGGGGAGGAGAGAGTGTCTCAGGGGAGGGGAGAGTGTCCCGGGGAGAGGGGAGGGTGTCTCAGGGGGAGTGGAGAGTGTTCCGAGGGGAGGAGAGAGTGTCCCGAGGGGAGGGGAGAGTGTCCCGTGGGAAGGGGAGAGTGTCACGGGGGAAGGGGAGAGTGTCCCGACGGGAGGGGAGAGTGTCCAGAGGGGAGGGGAGAGTGTCCCGGAGGGAGAGGTGAGTGTCCCGGGGAGAATGGAGAGTGTCCCGAGGGAGGGGAGGGGAGAGTGTCCCAGGGGGAGGGGAGAGTGTCCCGGGGGGAGGGGAGAGTGTCCCGGAGGGAAGGCAGAGTGTCCCGGGGGGGAGGGGAGAGTGTCCCGAGGGGAGGGGAGTGTGTCTCGGGGGAAGGGGAGAGTGTCCCGGGGGGAGGGGAGATTGTCCCGAGGTGAGGGGAGAGTGTCCCGAGGGGAGGGGAGAGTGTCCCGGGGGAAGGGGAGAGTGTCCCGGGAGGGGGAGGGGAGGGGAGAGTGTCCCGGGGGGAGGGGAGAGTGTCTCAGGGGACGGGAGCGTGTCCCGGGGGGAGGGGAGAGTGTCTCAGGAGTAGGGCAGGGAATTCCCAGGGGGAGGGGAGATTGTCCCGAGGGGAGGGCAGTATGTCCCGGGGGGAGGGGAGACGGTCCCGGGGGGAGGGGAGACGGTCCCGGGGGGAGGGGAGGGGAGAGTGTCCCGGGGGGAGGGGAGAGTGTCCCGGGGAGAGGGGAGAGTGTCCCGAGGGGAGGGGAGGGGAGACTGTCCCGGGGGGAGGGGAGGGGAGTGTCCCGAGGGGAGGGGAGGGGAGAGTATCCCAGGGGGAGGGGAGAGTGTCCGGGGGGAGGGGAGGGGAGAGTGTCCCGGGGGGAGGGGAGGGGAGAGAGTCCGGGGGGGAGGGGAGAGTGTCCCGAGGGGAGGAGAGGGGAGGGGAGAGTGTCCCGAGGGGAGGGGAGGGGAGGGGAGAGTGTCCCGGGGGCAGGGGAGGGGAGGGGGAGTGTCCCGGGGGGAGGGGAGGGGAGAGTGTCCCGGGGGCAGGGGAGGGGAGGGGAGAGTGTCCCGAGGGGAGGGGAGGGGAGATGAGAGTGTCTCGGGGGAGGGGAGAGTGTCCTGAGGGGAGGGGAGGGTGCGTGTTCCGGAGGGAGAGGAGAGGAGAGGGGAGGGGAGGGGAGGTTGCGTGTCCCGGGGGGAGGGGAGGGGTGGGGAGAGTGTCCGGGGGGAGGGGAGGGGAGAGTGCCCGTGGGGGAGGGGAGAGTGTCCCGAGGGGAGGGGAGGGGAGATGAGAGTGTCTCGGGGGAGGGGAGAGTGTCCTGAGGGGAGGGGAGGGTGTGTGTCCCGGGGGGAGAGGAGAGGAGAGGGGAGGGGAGGAAGGGGAGGTTGAGTGTCCCGGGGGGCGGGGAGGGGAGGGTGAGTGTCCCGAGGGGAGGGGAGTGTGAGTGTCCCGGGGGAGAGGGGAGGGGAGGGGAGGGTGAGTGTCCCGAGGGGAGGGGAGGGGAGGGTGAGTGTCCCGAGGGGATCGGAGGGTGAGAGACCCGGGGGGAGGGGAGTGGAGGGCAAGTGTCCCGGGGTGGAGGGGAGGGTGAGTGTCCCGGGGGGAGGGGAGAGTGTCCCGAGGGGAGGGGAGAGTGTCTCGGGGGGAGGGGAGTGTGTCTCGCGGGGAGGGGAGAGTGTCTTGGGGGAAGGGAGAGTGTCTCGGGGGGAGGGGAGAGTGTCTCGGGGGGAGGGGAGAGTATCTCGGTGGGAGGGGAGAGTGTCTCGGGGGGAGAGGAGAGTGACCCGGGGGGAGCGGAGAGAGTCCCAGGGGGAGGGGAGAGTGTCCAGAGGGGAGGGGAGGGGAGGTTGTCCCAGGGGGAGGGGAGAGTGTCCCGGGGGGAGGGGAGGCGAGAATGTCCCGAGGGGAGGGGAGGGGAGGGGAGAGTGTCCCAGGGGGAGCGAAGGGGAGGGGAGAGTGTCTCAGGGGAGGGGAGAGTGTCCCGAGGGGAGTGGAGAGTGTCCCGGGGGAGGGGAGAGTGTCCCGGGTGGAGGGGAGAGTGTCCCGGGTGGAGGGGAGAGTGTCCCGGGGGGAGGGGAGAGTGTCCCGAGGGGAGGGGAGGGGAGGGGAGGGGAGAGTGTCCCGGGGGGAGGGGAGAGTGTCCCGGGTGGAGGGGAGAGTGTCCCGGGGGGAAGGGAGAGTGTCCCGGGGGGAGGGGAGAGTGTCTGGGGGGGAGGGGAGAGTGTCCCGGGTGGAGGGGAGAGTGTCCCGGGGGGAGGGGAGAGTGTCCCGGGGGGAGAGGAGAGTGTCTCGGGGGGAGGGGAGAGTGTCCCGAGGGGAGGGGAGAGGAGGGGAGGAGAGAGTGTCTCAGGGGAGGGGAGAGTGTCCCGGGGAGAGGGGAGGGTGTCTCAGGGGGAGTGGAGAGTGTTCCGAGTGGAGGGGAGAGTGTCCCGAGGGAGGGGAGGGGAGAGTGTCCCAGGGAGAGGGGAGAGTGTCCCGGAGGGAGGGGAGAGTGTCGCGGAGGGAAGGCAGAGTGTCCCGGGGGGAGGGGAGAGTGTCCCGAGGGGAGGAGAGTGTGTCCCGGGGGGAGAGGAGAGGAGAGGGGAGGGGAGGGAGGGGAGGTTGAGTGTCCCGGGGGGAGGGGAGGGGAGGGTGACTGTCCCGAGCGGAGGGAGTGTGAGTGTCCCGGGGGAGAGGGGCGGGGAGGGGAGGGTGAGTGTCCCGAGGGGATGGGAGGGTGAGAGACCCGGGGGGAGGGGAGTGGAGGGCAAGTGTCCCGGGGGCAGGGGAGGGGAGGGGAGAGTGTCCCGGGAGGAGGGGAGGGGAGGGGAGAGTGTCCGGGGGGAGGGGAGGGGAGAGTGCCCGTGGGGGAGGGGAGAGTGTCCCGAGGGGAGGGGAGGGGAGATGAGAGTGTCTCGGGGGAGGGGAGGGGAGGGGAGAGTGTCCTGAGGGGAGGGGAGGGTGCGTGTCACGGGGGGAGAGGAGAGGAGAGGGGAGGGGAGGGGAGGGGAGGTTGAGTGTCCCGGGGGGAGGGGAGGGGAGGGTGAGTGTACCGAGGGGAGGGGAGTGTGAGTGTCCCGGGGGAGAGGGGAGGGGAGGGGAGTGTGAGTGTCCCGAGGAGATGGGAGGGTGAGAGTCCCGGGGGGAGGGGAGTGGAGGGCAAGTGTCCCGGGGTGGAGGGGAGGGTGAGTGTCCCGGGGGGAGGGGAGAGTGTCTCAGGGGGAGTGGAGAGTGTCCCGAGGGGAGGGGAGAGTGTCTCGGGGGGAGGGGAGTGTGTCTCGCGGGGAGGGGAGTGTGTCTTGGGGGGAGGGGAGAGTGTCCCAGGGGGAGGGGAGAGTGCCCGGGCAGAGGGGAGAGTGTCCCGAGGGGAGGGGAGGGGAGGTTGTCCCAGGGGGAGGGGAGAGTGTCCCGGGGGGAGGGGAGGGGAGAATGTCCCGAGGGGAGGGGAGGGTCCCAGGGGAGGGGAGAGTGTCCCAGGGGGAGCGAAGGGGAGGGGAGAGTGTCTCAGGGGAGGGGAGAGTGTTCCGAGGGGAGTGGAGAGTGTCGCGGGGGAGGGGAGAGTGTCCCGGGTGGAGGGGAGAGTGTCCCGGGTGGAGGGGAGAGTGTCCCGGGGGGAGGGGAGTGTGTCCCGGGGGGAGGGGAGAGTGTCCCGGGTAGAGGGGAGAGTGTCCCGGGTGGAGGGGAGAGTGTCCGGGGGGAGGGGAGAGTGTCCCGGGGGGAGGGGAGAGTGTCTCGGGGGGAGGGGAGAGTGTCCCGGGTGGAGGGGAGAGTGTCCCGGGTGGAGGGGAGAGTGTCCCGGGTGGAGGGGAGAGTGTCCCGGGGGGAGGGGAGAGTGTCCCGGGGGGAGGGAGAGTGTCCCGACTGGAGGGGAGAGTGTCCAGAGGGGAGGGGAGAGTGTCCCGGAGGGAGAGGTGAGTGTCCCGGGAGGAGGGGAGAGTGTCCCGGGGAGAATGGAGAGTGTCCCGAGGGAGGGGAGGGGAGAGTGTCCCAGGGGGAGGGGAGAGTGTCCCGGGGGGAGGGGAGAGTGTCCCGGAGGGAGGGGAGAGTGTCCCGAGGGGAGGGGAGTGTGTCCCGGAAGGAGGGGAGAGTGTCCCGGGGGGAGGGGAGAGTGTCCCGTGGGGAGGGGACGGGAGAGTGTCCCAGGGGGAGGGGAGAGTGTCCCGGGGGGAGGGGAGAGTGTCCCGGAGGGAAGGCAGAGTGTCCCGGGGGGAGGGGAGAGTGTCCCGAGGGGAGGGGAGAGTGTCCCGAGGGGAGGGGAGTGTGTCTCGGGGGGAGGGCAGAGAATTCCCAGGGGGAGGGGAGATTGTCCCGAGGGGAAGGGAGATTGTCCCGAGGTGAGGGGAGAGTGTCCCGAGGGGAGGGGAGAGTGTCCCGGGGGGAGGGGAGAGTGTCCCGGGGGGAGGGGAGAGTGTCCCGGGGGAAGAGGAGGGGAGCGGAGAGTGTCCCGGGGGGAGGGGAGAGTGTCTCAGGGGAGGGGAGCGTGTCCCGGGGGGAGGGGAGAGTGTCTCAGGGGTAGGGCAGAGAATTCCCAGGGGGAGGGGAGATGGTCCCGAGGGGAGGGGAGTATGTCCCGGGGGGAGGGGAGACGGTCCCGGGGGGAGGGGAGACGGTCCCGGGGGGAGGGGAGGGGTGAGTGTCCCGGGGGGAGTGGAGAGTGTCCCGGGGAGAGAGGAGAGTGTCCCGAGGGGAGGGGAGGGGAGACTGTCCCAGGGGGAGGGGAGGGGAGTGTCCCGAGGGGAGGGGAGGGGAGGGGAGGGGAGGGGAGAGTGTCCCAGGGGGAGAGAAGGGGAGGGGAGAGTGTCTCAGGGGAGGGAAGAGTGTCCCGAGGTGAGGGGAGAGTGTCCCGCGGGGAGGGGAGAGTGTCCAGAGGGGAGGGGAGAGTGTCCCGGAGAGAGAGGTGAGTGTCCCGGGAGGAGGGGAGAGTGTCCCGAGGGGAGGGGAGGGGAGATTGTCCCAGGGGGAGGGGAGAGTGTCCCGGGGAGAGGGGAGGGGAGAATGTCCCGAGGGGAGGGGAGGGGAGGGGAGAGTGTCCCAGGGGGAGCGAAGGGGAGGGGAGAGTGTCTCAGGGGAGGGGAGAGTGTCCGGAGGGGAGGGGAGAGTGTCCCGAGAGGAGGGGAGATTGTCCCGAGGGGAGTTGAGAGTGTCCCGGGGGGAGGGGAGAGTGTCCCGGGTGGAGGGGAGAGTGTCCCGGGTGGAGGGGAGAGTGTCCCGGGGGGAGGGGAGAGTGTCCCGGGGGGAGGGGAGAGTCTCTTGGGGGGAGGGGAGAGTGTCCCGAGGGGAGGGGAGAGGAGGGGAGGGTAGAGTGTCTCAGGGGAGGGGAGAGTGTCCCGGGGAGAGGGGAGGGTGTCTCAGGGGGAGTGGAGAGTGTTCCGAGGGGAGGAGAGAGTGTCCCGAGGGGAGGGGAGAGTGTCCCGGGGGAAGGGGAGAGTGTCCCGGGGGAAGGGGAGGGGAGGGGAGAGTGTCCCGGGGGGAGGGGAGAGTGTCTCAGGCGAGGGGAGAGTGTCCCGACGGGAGGGGAGAGTGTCCAGAGGGGAGGGGAGAGTGTCCCGGAGGGAGAGGTGAGTGTCCCGGGAGGAGGGGAGAGTGTCACGAGGGGAATGGAGAGTGTCCCGAGGGGAGCGGAGAGAGTCCAAGGGGAGGGGAGAATGTCCCAGGGGGAGGGGAGGGGAGAGTGTCCCGGGGGGAGGGGAGAGTGCCCGGGGAGAGGGGAGGGTGTCCCGAGGGGAGGGGAGGGGAGATTGTCCCAGGGGGAGGGGAGAGTGTCCCGGGGGGAGGGGAGGGGAGAATGTCCCGAGGGGAGGGGAGGGGAGGGGAGGGGAGAGTGTCCCAGGGGGAGCGAAGGGGAGGGAGAGTGTCTCAGGGGAGGGGAGAGTGTCCGGAGGGGAGGGGAGAGTGTCCCGAGGGGAGTGTAGAGTGTCCCGAGGGGAGTGTAGAGTGTCCCGGGGGGAGGGGAGAGTGTCCCGGGTGGAGGGGAGAGTGTCCCGGGTGGAGGGGAGAGTGTCCCGGGGGGAGGGGAGAATGTCTCGGGGGGAGGGGAGAGTGTCCCGAGGGGAGGGGAGAGGAGGGGAGGAGAGAGTGTCTCAGGGGAGGGGAGAGTTTCCCGGGGAGAGGGGAGGGTGTCTCAGGGGGAGGGGAGAGTGTTCCGAGGGGAGGAGAGAGTGTCCCGAGGGGAGGGGAGAGTGTCCCGGGGGAAGGGGAGAGTGTCCCGGGGGAAGGGGAGGGGAGGGGAGTGTGTCCCGGGGGGAGGGGAGAGTGTCTCAGGCGAGGGGAGAGTGTCCCGACGGGAGGGGAGAGTGTCCAGAGGGGAGGGGAGAGTGTCCCGGAGGGAGAGGTGAGTGTCCCGGGAGGAGGGGAGAGTGTCCCGGGGAGAATGGAGAGTGTCCCGAGAGAGGGGAGGGGAGAGTGTCCCAGGGGAGGGGAGAGTGTCCCGGGGGGAGGGGAGAGTTTCCCGGAGGGAAGGCAGAGTGTCCCGGGGGAGGGGAGAGTGTCCCGAGGGGAGGGGAGTGTGTCTCGGGGGGAGGGGAGAGTGTCCCGGGGGAAGGGGAGAGTGTCCCGGGGGGAGGGGAGAGTGTCCCAGGGGGAGGGGAGAGTGTCCCGGGGAGAGGGGAGAGTGTCCCGGGGGGAGGGGAGGGGAGAGAGTCCGGGGGGGAGGGGAGAGTGTCCCGAGGGGAGGAGAGGGGAGGGGAGAGTGTCCCGAGGGGAGGGAGGGGAGGGGAAAGTGTCCCGGGGGCAGGGGAGGGGAGGGTAGAGTGTCCCGGGGGGAGGGGAGGGGAGAGTGCCCGTGGGGGAGGGGAGAGTGTCCCGGGGGGAGGGGAGGGGAGGGGAGAGTGTCCCGGGGGGAGGGGAGGGGAGAGTGCCCGTGGGGGAGGGGAGAGTGTCCCGAGGGGAGGGGAGGGGAGATGAGAGTGTCTCGGGGGAGGGGAATGTGTCCTGAGGGGAGGGGAGGGTGCGTGTCCCGGGGGGAGAGGAGAGGAGAGGGGAGGGGAGGGGAAGTTGAGTGTCCCGGGGGGAGGGGAGGGGAGGGGAGAGTGTCCCGAGGGGACGGGAGGGGAGGGGAGGGTGTCCCGGGGGGAGGGGAGGGGAGGGGAGAGTGTCCCGAGGGAAGGGGAGGGAAGATGAGAGTGTCTCGGGGGAGGGGAGAGTGTCCCGGGGGAGAGGAGAGGAGAGGGGAGGGGAGGGGAGGTTGAGTGTCCCGGGGGGAGGGGAGGGGAGGGAGAGTGCCCGAGGGGAGGGGGAGGGGAGGGGAGAGTGTCCCGGGGGCAGGGGAGGGGAGGGGAGAGTGTCCCGGGGGGAGGGGAGGGGAGGGGAGAGTGTCCGGGGGGAGGGGAGGGGAGAGTGCCCGTGGGGGAGGGGAGAGTGTCCCGAGGGGAGGGGAGGGGAGGGGAAAGTGTCCCGGGGGCAGGGGAGGGGAGATGAGAGTGTCTCGGGGGAGGGGAGAGTGTCCTGAGGGGAGGGGAGGGTGCGTGTCCCGGGGGAGAGGAGAGGAGAGGGGAGGGGAGGGGAAGTTGAGTGTCCCGGGGGGAGGGGAGGGGAGGGGAGAGTGTCCCGAGGGGAGGGGAGGGGAGGGGAGGGTGTCCCGGGTGGAGGGAGGGAGGGGAGAGTGTCCGGGGGGAGGGGAGGGGAGGGTGAGTGTCCCGAGGGGAGGGGAGTGTGAGTGTCCCGGGGGGAGGGGTGTGGAGGGCAAGTGTCCCGGGGGGGAGGGGAGGGTGCATGTCCCGGGGGGGAGGGGAGGGTAAGTGTCCCAGACGGGTGGGGAGGGGAGGGTGAGTGTCCCGGGGCGGAGGGGAGGGTGAGTGTCCCGGGGCGGAGGGGAGGGTGAGTGTCCCAGACGGGTGGGGAGGGGAGGGTGAGTGTCCCGGGGGGAGGGGAGGGTGAGTGTCCCGGGGGCTGGGGAGGGGAGGGTGAGTGTCCCGGGGGGAGGGGAGGGGAGGGTGAGTGTCCCGGGGGGAGGGGAGGGGAGGGGAGAGTGTCCCGAGGGGAGGGGAGGGAAGATGAGAGTGTCTCGGGGGAGGGGAGAGTGTCCCGGGGGGAGAGGAGAGGAGAGGGGAGGGGAGGGGAGGTTGAGTGTCCCGGGGGGAGGGGGGGGGAGGGGAGAGTGCCCGAGGGGAGGGGAGGGGAGGGGAGAGTGTACCGGGGGCAGGGGAGGGGAGGGGAGAGTGTCCCGGGGGGAGGGGAGGGGAGGGGAGAGTGTCCGGGGGGAGGGGAGGGGAGAGTGCCCGTGGGGGAGGGGAGAGTGTCCCGAGGGGAGGGGAGAGTGTCCTGAGGGGAGGGGAGGGTGCGTGTCCCGGGGGGAGAGGAGAAGAGAGGGGAGGGGAGGGGAGGTTGAGTGTCCCGGGGGGAGGGGAGGGGAGGGTGACTGTCCCGAGGGGAGGGGAGTGTGAGTGTCCCGGGGGGAGAGGGGAGGGGAGGGGAGGGAGAATGTCCCGAGGGGATGGGAGGGTGAGAGTCCCGGGGGGAGGGGAGTGGAGGGCAAGTGTCTCGGGGGGGAGGGGAGGGTGAGTGTCCCGGGGGGAGGGGAGAGTGTCTCAGGGGAGTGGAGAGTGTCTCGAGGGGAGGGGAGAGTGTCTCGGGGGGAGGGGAGAGTGTCTCGGGGGAGGGGAGAGTGTCTCGGGGGGAGGGGAGAGTGTCTCGGGGGGAGGGGAGAGTGTCTCTGGGGGAGGGGACAGTGTCTCCGGGGGAGGAGAGAGTGACTCAGGGGGAGGGGAGAGTGTCTCAGGGGGAGGGGAGAGTATCTCGGGGGGAGGGGAGAGTGTCTCGGGGGGAGAGGAGAGTGACCTGGGGGGAGCGGAGAGAGTCCCAGGGGGAGGGGAGAGTGTCCCAGGGGGAGGGGAGGGGAGAGTGTCCCGGAGGGAGGGGAGAGTGTCCCAGGGGGAGGGGAGAGTGTCCCAGGGGGAGGGGAGAGTTCCCGGGGAGAGGGGAGAGTGTCCCGAGGGGAGGGGAGGGGAGATTGTCCCGGGGGGAGGGGAGGGGAGAATGTCCCGAGGGGAGGGGAGGGGAGGGGAGAGTGTCCCAGGGGGAGCGAAGGGGAGGGGAGAGTGTCTCAGGGGAGGGAGAGTGTCCGGAGGGGAGGAGAGAGTGTCCCGGGTGGAGGGGAGAGTGTCCCGGGGGGAGGGGAGAGTGTCCCGAGGGGAGGAGAGAGTGTCTCGGGGGGAGGGGAGAGTGTCCCGAGGGGAGGGGAGAGGAGGGGAGGAGAGAGTGTCTCAGGGGAGGGGAGAGTGTCCCGGGGAGAGGGGAGAGTGTCCCGGGGGAGTGGAGAGTGTTCCGAGGGGAGGAGAGAGTGTCCCGAGGGGAGGGGAGAGTGTCCCGGGGGAAGGGGAGAGTGTCCCGGGGAAGAGGAGAGTGTCCCGGGGGGAGGGGAGAGTGCCTCAGGCGAGGGGAGAGTGTCCCGAGGGGAGGGGAGAGTGTCCAGAGGGGAGGGGAGAGTGTCCCGGAGGGAGAGGTGAGTGTCCCGGGAGGAGGGGAGAGTGTCCCGGGGGGAATGGAGAGTGTCCCGAGGGAGGGGAGGGGAGAGTGTCCCAGGGGGAGGGGAGAGTGTCCCGGGGGGAGGGGAGAGTGTCCCGGAGGGAAGGCAGAGTGTCCCGGGGGGAGGGGAGAGTGTCCCAGGGGCCAGGGGGAGGGGAGGAGTGTCCCGGGGGGAGGGGAGAGTGTCCCGGGGGGAGGGGAGAGTGTCTCAGGGGAGGGGAGCGTGTCCCGTGGGGAGGGGAGAGTTTCTCAGGGGTAGGGCAGCGAGTCCCGAGGGGAGGGGAGTGTGTCCCGGAGGGAGGGGAGACGGTCCCGGGGGGAGGGGAGACGGTCCCGGGGGGAGGGGAGAGTGTCCCGGGGGGAGGGGAGAGTGTCCCAGGGGGAGGGGAGGGGTGAGTGCCCCGAGGGGAGGGGAGAGTGTCCCGGGGAGAGGGGAGATTGTCCCGAGGGGAGGGGAGGGGAGACTGTCCCAGGGGGGTGGGGAGAGTGTCCCGGGGGGAGGGGGAGGGAGTGTCCCGAGGGGAGGGGAGGGGAGAGTGTCCCAGGGGTAGGGAAGGGGATGGGAGAGTGTCTCATGGGAGGGAAGAGGGTCCCGAGGGGAGGGGAGTGTGTCCAGAGGGGAGGGGAGAGTGTCCCGGAGGGAGAGGTGAGTGTCCCGGGGGGAGGGGAGAGTGTCCCGGGAGGAGGGGAGAGTGTCCCGGGGGGAATGGAGAGCGTCCCGAGGGAGGGGGAGGGGAGAATGTCCCAGGGGGAGGGGAGAGTGTCCCGGGGGAGGGGAGAGTTTCCCGGAGGGAAGGCAGAGTGTCCCGGGGGAGGGGAGAGTGTCCCGAGGGGAGGGGAGTGTGTCTCGGGGGGAGGGAGAGTGTCCCGGGGGGAGGGGAGAGTGTCCCGTGGGGAGGGGACGGGAGAGTGTCCCAGGGGGAGGGAGGGGAGAGTGTCCCAGCGGGAGGGGTGGGGAGAGTGTCCCAGGGGGAGCGGAGAGAATCCCAGGGGGAGGGGAGAGTGTCCCGAGGGGAGGGGAGGGGAGAGTATCCCAGGGGGAGGGGAGAGTGTCCCGGGGGGAGGGGAGGGGAGAGTGTCCCGGGGGGAGGGGAGGGGAGAGAGTCCGGGGGGGAGGGGAGAGTGTCCCGAGGGGAGGAGAGGGGAGGGGAGAGTGTCCCAAGGGGAGGGGAGGGGAGGGTAGAGTGTCCCGGGGGCAGGGGAGGGGAGGGGAGAGTGTCCCGGGGGGAGGAGAGGGGAGAGTGCCCGTGGGGGAGGGGAGAGTGTCCCGAGGGGAGGGGAGGGGAGCTGAGAGTGTCCCGAGGGGATGGGAGGGTGAGAGTCTCGGGGGGAGGGGAGTGGAGGGCAAGTGTCCCGGGGGGGAGGGGAGGGTGAGTGTCCCGGGGGGAGAGGGGAGGGGAGGGGAGGGAGAGTGTCCCGAGGGGATGGGAGGGTGAGAGTCCCGGGGGGAGGGGAGTGGAGGGCAAGTGTCCCGGGGGGGAGGGGAGGGTGAGTGTCCCGGGGGGAGGGGAGAGTGTCTCAGGGGAGTGGAGAGTGTCCCGAGGGGAGGGGAGAGTGTCTCGGGGGGAGGGGAGAGTGTCTCGGGGGAGGGGAGAGTGTCCCGGGGGGAGGGGAGAGTGTCTCGGGGGGAGGGGAGAGTGTCTGGGGGGGAGGGGAGAGTGTCTCCGGGGGAGGGGACAGTGTCTCCGGGGGAGGAGTGAGTGACTCAGGGGGAGGGGAGAGTGTCTCAGGGGGAGGGGAGAGTATCTCGGGGGGAGGGGAGAGTGTCTCGGGGGGAGAGTAGAGTGACCCGGGGGGAGCGGAGAGAGTCCCAGGGGGAGGGGAGAGTGTCCCAGGGGGAGGGGAGGGGAGAGTGTCCCGGGGGGAGGGGAGAGTGTCCCAGGGGGAGGGGAGAGTGTCCCAGGGGGAGGGGAGAGTGCCCGGGGAGAGGGGAGAGTGTCCCGAGGGGAGGGGAGGGGAGATTGTCCCGGGGGGAGGGGAGGGGAGAATGTCCCGAGGGGAGGGGAGGGGAGGGGGAGTGTCCCAGGGGGAGCGAAGGGGAGGGAGAGTGTCTCAGTGGAGGGGAGAGTGTCCGGAGGGGAGGAGAGATGTCCCGTGTGGAGGGGAGAGTGTCCCGGGGGGAGGGGAGAGTGTCCCGGGGGGAGGAGAGAGTGTCTCGGGGGGAGGGGAGAGTGTCCCGAGGGGAGGGGAGAGGAGGGGAGGAGAGAGTGTCTCAGGGGAGGGGAGAGTGTCCCGGGGAGAGGGGAGGGTGTCTCAGGGGGAGTGGAGAGTGTTCCGAGGGGAGGAGAGAGTGTCCCGAGGGGAGGGGAGAGTGTCCCGGGGGAAGGGGAGAGTGTCCCGGGGGAAGGGGAGGGGAGGGGAGTGTGTCCCGGGGGGAGGGGAGAGTGTCTCAGGCGAGGGGAGAGTGTCTCAGGCGAGGGGAGAGTGTCCCGACGGGAGGGGAGAGTGTCCAGAGGGGAGGGGAGAGTGTCCCGGAGGGAGAGGTGAGTGTCCCGGGAGGAGGGGAGAGTGTCCCGAGAGAGGGGAGGGGAGAGTGTCCCAGGGGGAGGGGAGAGTGTCCCGGGGGGAGGGGAGAGTTTCCCGGAGGGAAGGCAGAGTGTCCCGGGGGGAGGGGAGAGTGTCCCGAGGGGAGGGGAGTGTGTCTCGGGGGGAGGGGAGAGTGTCCCGGGGGAAGGGGAGAGTGTCCCGGGGGGAGGGGAGAGGAGTGTGTCCCAGGGGGAGGGGAGAGTGTCCCGGGGAGAGGGGAGAGTGTCCCGGGGGGAGGGGAGGGGAGAGAGTCCGGGGGGGAGGGGAGAGTGTCCCGAGGGGAGGAGAGGGGAGGGGAGAGTGTCCCGAGGGGAGGGGAGGGGAGGGGAAAGTGTCCCGGGGGCAGGGGAGGGGAGGGGAGAGTGTCCCGGGGGGAGGGGAGGGGAGAGTGCCCGTGGGGGAGGGGAGAGTGTCCCGAGGGGAGGGGAGGGGAGATGAGAGTGTCTCGGGGGAGGGGAATGTGTCCTGAGGGGAGGAGAGGGTGCGTGTCCCGGGGGGAGAGGAGAGGAGAGGGGAGGGGAGGGGAAGTTGAGTGTCCCGGGGGGAGGGGAGGGGAGGGGAGAGTGTCCCGAGGGGACGGGAGGGGAGGGGAGGGTGTCCCGGGGGGAGGGGAGGGGAGGGGAGAGTGTCCCGAGGGGAGGGGAGGGAAGATGAGAGTGTCTCGGGGGAGGGGAGAGTGTCCCGGGGGGAGAGGAGAGGAGAGGGGAGGGGAGGGGAGGTTGAGTGTCCCGGGGGGAGGGGAGGGGAGGGGAGAGTGCCCGAGGGGAGGGGAGGGGAGGGGAGAGTGTCCCGGGGGCAGGGGAGGGGAGGGGAGAGTGTCCCGGGGGGAGGGGAGGGGAGGGGAGAGTGTCCGGGGGGAGGGGAGGGGAGGGGAGAGTGTCCCGGGGGCAGGGGAGGGGAGGGGAGAGTGTCCCGGGGGGAGGGGAGGGGAGGGGAGAGTGTCCCGAGGGGAGGAGAGGGGAGGGGAGAGTGTCCCGGGGGCAGGGGAGGGGAGGGGAGAGTGTCCCGGGGGGAGGGGAGGGGAGAGTGCCCGTGGGGGAGGGGAGAGTGTCCCGAGGGGAGGGGAGGGGAGATGAGAGTGTCTCGGGGGAGGGGAGTGTGTCCTGAGGGGAGGGGAGAGTGCGTGTCCCGGGGGGAGAGGAGAGGAGAGGGGAGGGGAGGGGAAGTTGAGTGTCCCGGGGGGAGGGGAGGGGAGGGGAGAGTGTCCCGAGGGGAGGGGAGGGGAGGGGAGGGTGTCCCGGGTGGAGGGGAGGGGAGGGGAGAGTGTCCGGGGGGAGGGGAGGGGAGGGTGAGTGTCCCGAGGGGAGGGGAGTGTGAGTGTCCCGGGGGGAGGGGTGTGGAGGGCAAGTGTCCCGGGGGGGAGGGGAGGGTGAGTGTCCCGGGGCGGAGGGGAGGGTGAGTGTCCCGGGGCGGAGGGGAGGGTGAGTGTCCCGGGGGCTGGGGAGGGTGAGTGTCCCGGGGGGGAGGGGAGGGTGAGTGTCCCGGGGGCTGGGGAGGGGAGGGTGAGTGTCCCGGGGGGAGGGGAGGGGAGGGTGAGTGTCCCGGGGGGAGGGGAGGGGAGGGGAGAGTGTCCCGAGGGGAGGGGAGGGAAGATGAGAGTGTCTCGGGGGAGGGGAGAGTGTCCCGGGGGGAGAGGAGAGGAGAGGGGAGGGGAGGGGAGGTTGAGTGTCCCGGGGGAGGGGGGGGGAGGGGAGAGTGCCCGAGGGGAGGGGAGGGGAGGGGAGAGTGTCCCGGGGGCAGGGGAGGGGAGGGGAGAGTGTCCCGGGGGGAGGGGAGGGGAGGGGAGAGTGTCCGGGGGGAGGGGAGGGGAGAGTGCCCGTGGGGGAGGGGAGAGTGTCCCGAGGGGAGGGGAGAGTGTCCTGAGGGGAGGGGAGGGTGCGTGTCCCGGGGGGAGAGGAGAAGAGAGGGGAGGGGAGGGGAGGTTGAGTGTCCCGGGGGGAGGGGAGGGGAGGGTGACTGTCCCGAGGGGAGGGGAGTGTGAGTGTCCCGGGGGGAGAGGGGAGGGGAGGGGAGGGAGAATGTCCCGAGGGGATGGGAGGGTGAGAGTCCCGGGGGGAGGGGAGTGGAGGGCAAGTGTCTCGGGGGGGAGGGGAGGGTGTGTCCCGGGGGGAGGGGAGAGTGTCTCAGGGGGAGTGGAGAGTGTCCCGAGGGGAGGGGAGAGTGTCTCGGGGGGAGGGGAGAGTGTCCCGGGGGGAGGGGAGAGTGTCTCGGGGGGAGGGGAGAGTGTCTCGGGGGGAGGGGAGAGTGTCTCCGGGGGAGGGGACAGTGTCTCCGGGGGAGGAGAGAGTGACTCAGGGGGAGGGGAGAGTGTCTCAGGGGGAGGGGAGAGTATCTCGGGGGGAGGGGAGAGTGTCTCGGGGGGAGAGGAGAGTGACCCGGGGGGAGCGGAGAGAATCCCAGGGGGAGGGGAGAGTGTCCCAGGGGGAGGGGAGGGGAGAGTGTCCCGGAGGGAGGGGAGAGTGTCCCAGGGGGAGGGGAGAGTGTCCCAGGGGGAGGGGAGAGTTCCCGGGGAGAGGGGAGAGTGTCCCGAGGGGAGGGGAGGGGAGATTGTCCCGGGGGGAGGGGAGGGGAGAATGTCCCGAGGGGAGGGGAGGGGAGGGGAGAGTGTCCCAGGGGGAGCGAAGGGGAGGGGAGAGTGTCTCAGGGGAGGGGAGAGTGTCCGGAGGGGAGGAGAGAGTGTCCCGGGTGGAGGGGAGAGTGTCCCGGGGGGAGGGGAGAGTGTCCCGAGGGGAGGAGAGAGTGTCTCGGGGGGAGGGGAGAGTGTCCCGAGGGGAGGGGAGAGGAGGGGAGGAGAGAGTGTCTCAGGGGAGGGGAGAGTGTCCCGGGGAGAGGGGAGAGTGTCCCGGGGGAGTGGAGAGTGTTCCGAGGGGAGGGGAGAGTGTCCCGAGGGGAGGGGAGAGTGTCCCGGGGGAAGGGGAGAGTGTCCCGGGGGAAGAGGAGAGTGTCCCGGGGGGAGGGGAGAGTGCCTCAGGCGAGGGGAGAGTGTCCCGAGGGGAGGGGAGAGTGTCCAGAGGGGAGGGGAGAGTGTCCCGGAGGGAGAGGTGAGTGTCCCGGGAGGAGGGGAGAGTGTCCCGGGGGGAATGGAGAGTGTCCCGAGGGAGGGGAGGGGAGAGTGTCCCAGGGGGAGGGGAGAGTGTCCCGGGGGGAGGGGAGAGTGTCCCGGAGGGAAGGCAGAGTGTCCCGGGGGGAGGGGAGAGTGTCCCAGGGGGAGGGGAGAGTGTCCCGGGGGGAGGGGAGAGTGTCTCAGGGGAGGGGAGCGTGTCCCGGGGGGAGGGGAGAGTTTCTCAGGGGTAGGGCAGAGAATTCCCAGGGGGAGGGGAGAGTGTCCCGAGGGGAGGGGAGTGTGTCCCGGAGGGAGGGGAGACGGTCCCGGGGGGAGGGGAGACGGTCCCGGGGGGAGGGGAGAGTGTCCCGGGGGGAGGGGAGAGTGTCCCAGGGGGAGGGGAGGGGTGAGTGCCCCGAGGGGAGGGGAGAGTGTCCCGGGGAGAGGGGAGATTGTCCCGAGGGGAGGGGAGGGGAGACTGTCCCAGGGGGGTGGGGAGAGTGTCCCGGGGGGAGGGGAGGGGAGTGTCCCGAGGGGAGGGGAGGGGAGGGGAGGGGAGGGTGTCCCAGGGGGAGGGAAGGGGATGGGAGAGTGTCTCATGGGAGGGAAGAGGGTCCCGAGGGGAGGGGAGTGTGTCCAGAGGGGAGGGGAGAGTGTCCCGGAGGGAGGGGAGAGTGTCCCGGGGGGAGGGGAGAGTGTCCCGGGAGGAGGGGAGAGTGTCCCGGGGGGAATGGAGAGTATCCCGAGGGAGGGGAGGGGAGAATGTCCCAGGGGGAGGGGAGAGTGTCCCGGGGGGAGGGGAGAGTTTCCCGGAGGGAAGGCTGAGTGTCCCGGGGGGAGGGGAGAGTGTCCCGAGGGGAGGGGAGTGTGTCTCGGGGGGAGGGGAGAGTGTCCCGGGGGGAGGGGAGAGTGTCCCGTGGGGAGGGGACGGGAGAGTGTCCCAGGGGGAGGGGAGGGGAGAGTGTCCCAGCGGGAGGGGTGGGGAGAGTGTCCCAGGGGGAGCGGAGAGAATCCCAGGGGGAGGGGAGAGTGTCCCGAGGGGAGGGGAGGGGAGAGTATCCCAGGGGGAGGGGAGAGTGTCCCGGGGGGAGGGGAGGGGAGAGTGTCCCGGGGGGAGGGGAGGGGAGAGAGTCCGGGGGGGAGGGGAGAGTGTCCCGAGGGGAGGAGAGGGGAGGGGAGAGTGTCCCGAGGGGAGGGGAGGGGAGGGTAGAGTGTCCCGGGGGCAGGGGAGGGGAGGGGAGAGTGTCCCGGGGGGAGGAGAGGGGAGAGTGCCCGTGGGGGAGGGGAGAGTGTCCCGAGGGGAGGGGAGGGGAGCTGAGAGTGTCCCGAGGGGATGGGAGGGTGAGAGTCTCGGGGGGAGGGGAGTGGAGGGCAAGTGTCCCGGGGGGGAGGGGAGGGTGAGTGTCCCGGGGGGAGAGGGGAGGGGAGGGGAGGGAGAGTGTCCCGAGGGGATGGGAGGGTGAGAGTCCCGGGGGGAGGGGAGTGGAGGGCAAGTGTCCCGGGGGGGAGGGGAGGGTGAGTGTCCCGGGGGGAGGGGAGAGTGTCTCAGGGGGAGTGGAGAGTGTCCCGAGGGGAGGGGAGAGTGTCTCGGGGGGAGGGGAGAGTGTCTCGGGGGGAGGGGAGAGTGTCCCGGGGGGAGGGGAGAGTGTCTCGGGGGGAGGGGAGAGTGTCCCGGGGGGAGGGGAGAGTGTCCCGGGGGGAGGGGAGAGTGTCCCGAGGGGAGGGGAGTGTGTCTCGGGGGGAGGGGAGAGTGTCCGGGGGGAGGGGAGAGTGTCCCGTGGGGAGGGGACGGGAGAGTGTCCCAGGGGGAGGGGAGGGGAGAGTGTCCCAGCGGGAGGGGTGGGGAGAGTGTCCCAGGGGGAGCGGAGAGAATCCCAGGGGGAGGGGAGAGTGTCCCGAGGGGAGGGGAGGGGAGAGTATCCCAGGGGGAGGGGAGAGTGTCCCGGGGGGAGGGGAGGGGAGAGTGTCCCGGGGGGAGGGGAGGGGAGAGAGTCCGGGGGGGAGGGGAGAGTGTCCCGAGGGGAGGAGAGGGGAGGGGAGAGTGTCCCAAGGGGAGGGGAGGGGAGGGTAGAGTGTCCCGGGGGCAGGGGAGGGGAGGGGAGAGTGTCCCGGGGGGAGGAGAGGGGAGAGTGCCCGTGGGGGAGGGGAGAGTGTCCCGAGGGGAGGGGAGGGGAGCTGAGAGTGTCCCGAGGGGATGGGAGGGTGAGAGTCTCGGGGGGAGGGGAGTGGAGGGCAAGTGTCCCGGGGGGGAGGGGAGGGTGAGTGTCCCGGGGGGAGAGGGGAGGGGAGGGGAGGGAGAGTGTCCCGAGGGGATGGGAGGGTGAGAGTCCCGGGGGGAGGGGAGTGGAGGGCAAGTGTCCCGGGGGGGAGGGGAGGGTGAGTGTCCCGGGGGGAGGGGAGAGTGTCTCAGGGGGAGTGGAGAGTGTCCCGAGGGGAGGGGAGAGTGTCTCGGGGGGAGGGGAGAGTGTCTCGGGGGGAGGGGAGAGTGTCCCGGGGGGAGGGGAGAGTGTCCCGGGGGGAGGGGAGAGTGTCTGGGGGGGAGGGGAGAGTGTCTCCGGGGGAGGGGACAGTGTCTCCGGGGGAGGAGTGAGTGACTCAGGGGGAGGGGAGAGTGTCTCAGGGGGAGGGGAGAGTGTCTCAGGGGGAGGGGAGAGTGTCCCGGGGGGAGGGGAGAGTGACCCGGGGGGAGCGGAGAGAGTCCCAGGGGGAGGGGAGAGTGTCCCAGGGGGAGGGGAGGGGAGAGTGTCCCGGGGGGAGGGGAGAGTGTCCCAGGGGGAGGGGAGAGTGCCCGGGGAGAGGGGAGAGTGTCCCGAGGGGAGGGGAGGGGAGATTGTCCCGGGGGGAGGGGAGGGGAGAATGTCCCGAGGGGAGGGGAGGGGAGGGGGGAGTGTCCCAGGGGGAGCGAAGGGGAGGGGAGAGTGTCTCAGGGGAGGGGAGAGTGTCCCGGGGGAGGGGAGAGTGTCCCGGGGGAGGGGAGAGTGTCCCGAGGGGAGGGGAGAGTGTCCGGAGGGGAGGAGAGAGTGTCCCGTGTGGAGGGGAGAGTGTCCCGGGGGGAGGGGAGAGTGTCCCGGGGGGAGGAGAGAGTGTCTCGGGGGGAGGGGAGAGTGTCCCGAGTGGAGGGGAGAGGAGGGGAGGAGAGAGTGTCTCAGGGGAGGGGAGAGTGTCCCGGGGAGAGGGGAGGGTGTCTCAGGGGGAGTGGAGAGTGTTCCGAAGGGAGGAGAGAGTGTCCCGAGGGGAGGGGAGAGTGTCCCGGGGGAAGGGGAGAGTGTCCCGGGGGAAGGGGAGGGGAGGGGAGTGTGTCCCGGGGGGAGGGGAGAGTGTCTCAGGCGAGGGGAGAGTGTCCCGACGGGAGGGGAGAGTGTCCAGAGGGGAGGGGAGAGTGTCCCGGAGGGAGAGGTGAGTGTCCCGGGAGGAGGGGAGAGTGTCCCGGGGAGAATGGAGAGTGTCCCGAGAGAGGGGAGGGGAGAGTGTCCCAGGGGGACGGGAGAGTGTCCCGAGGGGAGGGGAGGGGAGAGTGTCCCAGGGGGAGGGGAGAGTGTCCCGGGGGGAGGGGAGAGTTTCCCGGAGGGAAGGCAGAGTGTCCCGGGGGGAGGGGAGAGTGTCCCGAGAGAGGGGAGGGGAGAGTGTCCCAGGGGGAGGGGAGAGTGTCCCGGGGGGAGGGGAGAGTTTCCCGGAGGGAAGGCAGAGTGTCCCGGGGGGAGGGGAGAGTGTCCCGAGGGGAGGGGAGTGTGTCTCGGGGGGAGGGGAGAGTGTCCCGGGGGAAGGGGAGAGTGTCCCGGGGGGAGGGGAGAGGAGTGTGTCCCAGGGGGAGGGGAGAGTGTCCCGGGGAGAGGGGAGAGTGTCCCGGGGGGAGGGGAGGGGAGAGAGTCCGGGGGGAGGGGAGAGTGTCCCGAGGGGAGGAGAGGGGAGGGGAGAGTGTCCCGAGGGGAGGGGAGGGGAGGGGAAAGTGTCCCGGGGGCAGGGGAGGGGAGGGGAGAGTGTCCCGGGGGGAGGGGAGGGGAGAGTGCCCGTGGGGGAGGGGAGAGTGTCCCGAGGGGAGGGGAGGGGAGATGAGAGTGTCTCGGGGGAGGGGAATGTGTCCTGAGGGGAGGAGAGGGTGCGTGTCCCGGGGGAGAGGAGAGGAGAGGGGAGGGGAGGGGAAGTTGAGTGTCCCGGGGGGAGGGGAGGGGAGGGGAGAGTGTCCCGAGGGGACGGGAGGGGAGGGGAGGGTGTCCCGGGGGGAGGGGAGGGGAGGGGAGAGTGTCCCGAGGGGAGGGGAGGGAAGATGAGAGTGTCTCGGGGGAGGGGAGAGTGTCCCGGGGGGAGAGGAGAGGAGAGGGGAGGGGAGGGGAGGTTGAGTGTCCCGGGGGGAGGGGAGGGGAGGGGAGAGTGCCCGAGGGGAGGGGAGGGGAGGGGAGAGTGTCCCGGGGGCAGGGGAGGGGAGGGGAGAGTGTCCCGGGGGGAGGGGAGGGGAGGGGAGAGTGTCCGGGGGGAGGGGAGGGGAGAGTGCCCGTGGGGGAGGGGAGAGTGTCCCGAGGGGAGGGGAGGGGAGATGAGAGTGTCTCGGGGGAGGGGAGAGTGTCCTGAGGGGAGGGGAGAGTGCGTGTCCCGGGGGGAGAGGAGAGGAGAGGGGAGGGGAGGGGAAGTTGAGTGTCCCGGGGGGAGGGGAGGGGAGGGGAGAGTGTCCCGAGGGGAGGGGAGGGGAGGGGAGGGTGTCCCGGGTGGAGGGGAGGGGAGGGGAGAGTGTCCGGGGGGAGGGGAGGGGAGGGTGAGTGTCCCGAGGGGAGGGGAGTGTGAGTGTCCCGGGGGGAGGGGTGTGGAGGGCAAGTGTCCCGGGGGGGAGGGGAGGGTGAGTGTCTCGGGGGGGAGGGGAGGGTGAGTGTCCCGGGGCGGAGGGGAGGGTGAGTGTCCCGGGGGGAGAGGGGAGGGTGAGTGTCCCAGACGGGTGGGGAGGGGAGGGTGAGTGTCCCGGGGGGGAGGGGAGGGTGAGTGTCCCGGGGGCTGGGGAGGGGAGGGTGAGTGTCCCGGGGGGAGGGGAGGGGAGGGTGAGTGTCCCGGGGGGAGGGGAGGGGAGGGGAGAGTGTCCCGAGGGGAGGGGAGGGAAGATGAGAGTGTCTCGGGGGAGGGGAGAGTGTCCCGGGGGGAGAGGAGAGGAGAGGGGAGGGGAGGGGAGGTTGAGTGTCCCGGGGGGAGGGGGGGGGAGGGGAGAGTGCCCGAGGGGAGGGGAGGGGAGGGGAGAGTGTCCCGGGGGCAGGGGAGGGGAGGGGAGAGTGTCCCGGGGGGAGGGGAGGGGAGGGGAGAGTGTCCGGGGGGAGGGGAGGGGAGAGTGCCCGTGGGGGAGGGGAGAGTGTCCCGAGGGGAGGGGAGAGTGTCCTGAGGGGAGGGGAGGGTGCGTGTCCCGGGGGGAGAGGAGAAGAGAGGGGAGGGGAGGGGAGGTTGAGTGTCCCGGGGGGAGGGGAGGGGAGGGTGACTGTCCCGAGGGGAGGGGAGTGTGAGTGTCCCGGGGGGAGAGGGGAGGGGAGGGGAGGGAGAATGTCCCGAGGGGATGGGAGGGTGAGAGTCCCGGGGGGAGGGGAGTGGAGGGCAAGTGTCTCGGGGGGGAGGGGAGGGTGAGTGTCCCGGGGGGAGGGGAGAGTGTCTCAGGGGGAGTGGAGAGTGTCCCGAGGGGAGGGGAGAGTGTCTCGGGGGGAGGGGAGAGTGTCCCGGGGGGAGGGGAGAGTGTCTCGGGGGGAGGGGAGAGTGTCTCGGGGGGAGGGGAGAGTGTCTCCGGGGGAGGGGACAGTGTCTCCGGGGGAGGAGAGAGTGACTCAGGGGGAGGGGAGAGTGTCTCAGGGGGAGGGGAGAGTATCTCGGGGGGAGGGGAGAGTGTCTCGGGGGGAGAGGAGAGTGACCCGGGGGGAGCGGAGAGAATCCCAGGGGGAGGGGAGAGTGTCCCAGGGGGAGGGGAGGGGAGAGTGTCCCGGAGGGAGGGGAGAGTGTCCCAGGGGGAGGGGAGAGTGTCCCAGGGGGAGGGGAGAGTTCCCGGGGAGAGGGGAGAGTGTCCCGAGGGGAGGGGAGGGGAGATTGTCCCGGGGGGAGGGGAGGAGAGAATGTCCCGAGGGGAGGGGAGGGGAGGGGAGAGTGTCCCAGGGGGAGCGAAGGGGAGGGGAGAGTGTCTCAGGGGAGGGGAGAGTGTCCGGAGGGGAGGAGAGAGTGTCCCGGGTGGAGGGGAGAGTGTCCCGGGGGGAGGGGAGAGTGTCCCGAGGGGAGGAGAGAGTGTCTCGGGGGGAGGGGAGAGTGTCCCGAGGGGAGGGGAGAGGAGGGGAGGAGAGAGTGTCTCAGGGGAGGGGAGAGTGTCCCGGGGAGAGGGGAGAGTGTCCCGGGGGAGTGGAGAGTGTTCCGAGGGGAGGAGAGAGTGTCCCGAGGGGAGGGGAGAGTGTCGCGGGGGAAGGGGAGAGTGTCCCGGGGGAAGAGGAGAGTGTCCCGGGGGGAGGGGAGAGTGCCTCAGGCGAGGGGAGAGTGTCCCGAGGGGAGGGGAGAGTGTCCAGAGGGGAGGGGAGAGTGTCCCGGAGGGAGAGGTGAGTGTCCCGGGAGGAGGGGAGAGTGTCCCGGGGGGAATGGAGAGTGTCCCGAGGGAGGGGAGGGGAGAGTGTCCCAGGGGGAGGGGAGAGTGTCCCGGGGGGAGGGGAGAGTGTCCCGGAGGGAAGGCAGAGTGTCCCGGGGGGAGGGGAGAGTGTCCCGGGGGGAGGCGATAGTGTCTCGGGGGGAGGGGAGAGTGTCCCAGGGGGAGGGGAGAGTGTCCCGGGGGGAGGGGAGAGTGTCTCAGGGGAGGGGAGCGTGTCCCGGGGGGAGGGGAGAGTTTCTCAGGGGTAGGGCAGAGAATTCCCAGGGGGAGGGGAGAGTGTCCCGAGGGGAGGGGAGTGTGTCCCGGAGGGAGGGGAGACGGTCCCGGGGGGAGGGGAGACGGTCCCGGGGGGAGGGGAGAGTGTCCCGGGGGGAGGGGAGAGTGTCCCAGGGGGAGGGGAGGGGTGAGTGCCCCGAGGGGAGGGGAGAGTGTCCCGGGGAGAGGGGAGATTGTCCCGAGGGGAGGGGAGGGGAGACTGTCCCAGGGGGGTGGGGAGAGTGTCCCGGGGGGAGGGGAGGGGAGTGTCCCGAGGGGAGGGGAGGAGAGGGGAGGGGAGAGTGTCCCAGGGGGAGGGAAGGGGATGGGAGAGTGTCTCATGGGAGGGAAGAGGGTCCCGAGGGGAGGGGAGTGTGTCCAGAGGGGAGGGGAGAGTGTCCCGGAGGGAGAGGTGAGTGTCCCGGGGGGAGGGGAGAGTGTCCCGGGAGGAGGGGAGAGTGTCCCGGGGGGAATGGAGAGTATCCCGAGGGAGGGGAGGGGAGAATGTCCCAGGGGGAGGGGAGAGTGTCCCGGGGGGAGGGGAGAGTTTCCCGGAGGGAAGGCTGAGTGTCCCGGGGGGAGGGGAGAGTGTCCCGAGGGGAGGGGAGTGTGTCTCGGGGGGAGGGGAGAGTGTCCCGGGGGGAGGGGAGAGTGTCCCGTGGGGAGGGGACGGGAGAGTGTCCCAGGGGGAGGGGAGGGGAGAGTGTCCCAGCGGGAGGGGAGAGTGTCCCAGGGGGAGCGGAGAGAATCCCAGGGGGAGGGGAGAGTGTCCCGGGGGGAGGGGAGGGGAGAGTGTCCCGGGGGGAGGGGAGGGGAGAGTATCCCAGGGGGAGGGGAGAGTGTCCCGGGGGGAGGGGAGGGGAGAGTGTCCCGGGGGGAGGGGAGGGGAGAGAGTCCGGGGGGGAGGGGAGAGTGTCCCGAGGGGAGGAGAGGGGAGGGGAGAGTGTCCCGAGGGGAGGGGAGGGGAGGGTAGAGTGTCCCGGGGGCAGGGGAGGGGAGGGGAGAGTGTCCCGGGGGGAGGAGAGGGGAGAGTGCCCGTGGGGGAGGGGAGAGTGTCCCGAGGGGAGGGGAGGGGAGCTGAGAGTGTCCCGAGGGGATGGGAGGGTGAGAGTCTCGGGGGGAGGGGAGTGGAGGGCAAGTGTCCCGGGGGGGAGGGGAGGGTGAGTGTCCCGGGGGGAGAGGGGAGGGGAGGGGAGGGAGAGTGTCCCGAGGGGATGGGAGGGTGAGAGTCCCGGGGGGAGGGGAGTGGAGGGCAAGTGTCCCGGGGGGGAGGGGAGGGTGAGTGTCCCGGGGGGAGGGGAGAGTGTCTCAGGGGGAGTGGAGAGTGTCCCGAGGGGAGGGGAGAGTGTCTCGGGGGGAGGGGAGAGTGTCTCGGGGGGAGGGGAGAGTGTCCCGGGGGGAGGGGAGAGTGTCTCGGGGGGAGGGGAGAGTGTCTGGGGGGGAGGGGAGAGTGTCTCCGGGGGAGGGGACAGTGTCTCCGGGGGAGGAGTGAGTGACTCAGGGGGAGGGGAGAGTGTCTCAGGGGGAGGGGAGAGTATCTCGGGGGGAGGGGAGAGTGTCTCGGGGGGAGAGCAGAGTGACCCGGGGGGAGCGGAGAGAGTCCCAGGGGGAGGGGAGAGTGTCCCAGGGGGAGGGGAGGGGAGAGTGTCCCGGGGGGAGGGGAGAGTGTCCCAGGGGGAGGGGAGAGTGTCCCAGGGGGAGGGGAGAGTGCCCGGGGAGAGGGGAGAGTGTCCCGAGGGGAGGGGAGGGGAGATTGTCCCGGGGGGAGGGGAGGGGAGAATGTCCCGAGGGGAGGGGAGGGGAGGGGGGAGTGTCCCAGGGGGAGCGAAGGGGAGGGGAGAGTGTCTCAGGGGAGGGGAGAGTGTCCGGAGGGGAGGAGAGAGTGTCCCGTTTGGAGGGGAGAGTGTCCCGGGGGGAGGGGAGAGTGTCCCGGGGGGAGGAGAGAGTGTCCCGAGGGGAGGGGAGAGTGTCCCGAGGGGAGGGGAGAGTGTCCCGGGGGGAGGGGAGATTGTCCCGAGGGGAGGGGAGATTGTCCCGAGGTGAGGGGAGAGTGTCCCGAGGGGAGGGGAGAGTGTCCCGGGGGAAGGGGAGAGTGTCCCGGGGGAAGGGGAGGGGAGGGGAGAGTGTCCCGGGGGGAGGGGAGAGTGTCTCAGGGGAGGGGAGCGTGCCCCGGGGGGAGGGGAGTGTGTCCCGGGGGAAGGGGAGGGGAGCGGTGAGTGTCCCGGGGGGAGGGGAGAGTGTCTCAGGGGAGGGGAGCGTGTCCCGGGGGGAGGGGAGAGTGTCTCAGGGGTAGGGCAGAGAATTCCCAGGGGGAGGGGAGATTGTCCCGAGGGGAGGGGAGTATGTCCCGGGGGGAGGGGAGACGGTCCCGGGGGGAGGGGAGACGGTCCCGGGGGGAGGGGAGGGGTGAGTGTCCCGGGCGGAGTGGAGAGTGTCCCGGGGAGAGAGGAGAGTGTCCCGAGGGGAGGGGAGGGGAGACTGTCCCGGGGGGAGGGGAGGGGAGTGTCCCGAGGGGAGGGGAGGGGAGGGGAGGGGAGGGGAGAGTGTCCCAGGGGGAGAGAAGGGGAGGGGAGAGTGTCTCAGGGGAGGGAAGAGTGTCCCGAGGCGAGGGGAGAGTGTCCCGCGGGGAGGGAAGAGTGTCCAGAGGGGAGGGGAGAGTGTCCCGGAGAGAGAGGTGAGTGTCCCGGGAGGAGGGGAGAGTGTCCCGAGGGGAATGGAGAGTGTCCCGAGGGGAGCGGAGAGAGTCCCAGGGGAGGGGAGAATGTCCCATGGGGAGGGGAGGGGAGAGTGTCCCGGGGGGAGGGGAGAGTGCCCGGGGAGAGGGGAGAGTGTCCCGAGGGGAGGGGAGGGGAGATTGTCCCAGGGGGAGGGGAGAGTGTCCCGGGGGGAGGGGAGGGGAGAATGTCCCGAGGGGAGGGGAGGGGAGGGTTGAGTGTCCCAGGGGGAGCGAAGGGGAGGGGAGAGTGTCTCAGGGGAGGGGAGAGTGTCCGGAGGGGAGGGGAGAGTGTCCGGAGGGGAGGGGAGAGTGTCCCGAGAGGAGGGGAGATTGTCCCGAGGGGAGTGGAGAGTGTCCCGGGGGGAGGGGAGGGTGTCCCGGGTGGAGGGGAGAGTGTCCCGGGGGGAGGGGAGAGTGTCCCGGGGGGAGGGGAGAGTGTCCCGGGGGGAGGGGAGAGTGTCCCGAGGGGAGGGGAGAGGAGGGGAGGGTAGAGTGTCTCAGGGGAGGGGAGAGTGTCCCGGGGAGAGGGGAGGGTGTCTCAGGGTGAGTGGAGAGTGTTCCGAGGGGAGGAGAGAGTGTCCCGAGGGGAGGGGAGAGTGTCCCGGGGGAAGGGGAGAGTGTCCCGGGGGAAGGGGAGGGGAGGGGAGAGTGTCCCGGGGGGAGGGGAGAGTGTCTCAGGCGAGGGGAGAGTGTCCCGACGGGAGGGGAGAGTGTCCAGAGGGGAGGGGAGAGTGTCCCGGAGGGAGAGGTGAGTGTCCCGGGAGGAGGGGAGAGTGTCCCGAGGGGAATGGAGAGTGTCCCGAGGGGAGCGGAGAGAGTCCCAGGGGAGGGGAGAATGTCCCAGGGGGAGGGGAGGGGAGAGTGTCCCGGGGGGAGGGGAGAGTGCCCGGGGAGAGGGGAGGGTGTCCCGAGGGGAGGGGAGGGGAGATTGTCCCAGGGGGAGGGGAGAGTGTCCCGGGGGGAGGGGAGGGGAGAATGTCCCGAGGGGAGGGGAGGGGAGGGGAGAGTGTCCCAGGGGGAGCGAAGGGGAGGGGAGAGTGTCTCAGGGGAGGGGAGAGTGTCCGGAGGGGAGGGGAGAGTGTCCCGAGAGGAGGGGAGATTGTCCCGAGGGGAGTGGAGAGTGTCCCGGGGGGAGGGGAGGGTGTCCCGGGGGGAGGGGAGAGTGTCCCGGGGGGAGGGGAGAGTGTCCCGGGGGGAGGGGAGAGTCTCTCGGGGGGAGGGGAGAGTGTCCCGAGGGGAGGGGAGAGGAGGGGAGGGTAGAGTGTCTCAGGGGAGGGGAGAGTGTCCCGGGGAGAGGGGAGGGTGTCTCAGGGGGAGTGGAGAGTGTTCCGAGGGGAGGAGAGAGTGTCCCGAGGGGAGGGGAGAGTGTCCCGGGGGAAGGGGAGAGTGTCCCGGGGGAAGGGGAGGGAAGGGGAGAGTGTCCCGGGGGGAGGGGAGAGTGTCTCAGGCGAGGGGAGAGTGTCCCGACGGGAGGGGAGAGTGTCCAGAGGGGAGGGGAGAGTGTCCCGGAGGGAGAGGTGAGTGTCCCAGGAGGAGGGGAGAGTGTCCCGAGGGGAATGGAGAGTGTCCCGAGGGGAGCGGAGAGAGTCTCAGGGGAGGGGAGAATGTCCCAGGGGGAGGGGAGGGGAGAGTGTCCCGGGGGGAGGGGAGAGTGCCCGGGGAGAGGGGAGGGTGTCCCGAGGGGAGGGGAGGGGAGATTGTCCCAGGGGGAGGGGAGAGTGTCCCGGGGGGAGGGGAGGGGAGAATGTCCCGAGGGGAGGGGAGGGGAGGGGAGAGTGTCCCAGGGGGAGCGAAGGGGAGGGGAGAGTGTCTCAGGGGAGGGGAGAGTGTCCGGAGGGGAGGGGAGAGTGTCCCGAGAGGAGGGGAGATTGTCCCGAGGGGAGTGGAGAGTGTCCCGGGGGGAGGGGAGAGTGTCCCGGGGGGAGGGGAGAGTGTCCCGGGTGGAGGGGAGAGTGTCCCGGGGGGAGGGGAGTGTGTCCCGGGGGGAGGGGAGAGTGTCTCGGGGGGAGGGGAGAGTGAGAGGGAGAGTCCCGAGGGGAGGGGAGAGGAGGGGAGGAGAGAGTGTCTCAGGGGAGGGGAGAGTGACCCGGGGAGAGGGGAGGGTGTCTCAGGGGGAGTGGAGAGTGTTCCGAGGGGAGGAGAGAGTGTCCCGAGGGGAGGGGAGAGTGTCCCGGGGGAAGGGGAGAGTGTCCCGGGGGACGGGGAGGGGAGGGGAGAGTGTCCCGGGGGGAGGGGAGAGTGTCTCAGGCGAGGGGAGAGTGTCCCGACGGGAGGGGAGAGTGTCCAGAGCGGAGGGGAGAGTGTCCCGGAGGGAGAGGTGAGTGTCCCGGGAGGAGGGGAGAGTGTCCCGAGGGAGGGGAGAATTTCACGGAGGGAAGGCAGAGTGTCCCGGGGGGAGGGGAGAGTGTCCCGAGGGGAGGGGAGTGTGTCTCGGGGGGAGGGGAGAGTGTCCCGGGGGAAGGGGAGAGTGTCCCGGGGGGAGGGGAGAGGAGTGTGTCCCAGGGGTAGGGGAGAGTGTCCCAGGGAGAGGGGAGAGTGTCCCGGGGGGAGGGGAGGGGAGAGAGTCCGGGGGAGAGGGGAGAGTGTCCCGGGGGGAGGGGAGGGGAGAGAGTCCGGGGCGGAGGGGAGAGTGTCCCGAGGGGAGGAGAGGGGAGGGGAGAGTGTCCCGAGGGGAGGGGAGGGGAGGGGAGAGTGTCCCGGGGGCAGGGGAGGGGAGGGGAGAGTGTCCCGGGGGGAGGGGAGGGGAGAGTGCCTGTGGGGGAGGGGAGAGTGTCCCGAGGGGAGGGGAGGGGAGGGGAGAGTGTCCCGGGGGCAGGGGAGGGGTGGGGAGAGTGTCCCGGGGGGAGGGGAGGGGAGAGTGCCCGTGGGGGAGGGGAGAGTGTCCCGAGGGGAGGGGAGGGGAGATGAGAGTGTCTCGGGGGAGGGGAGTGTGTCCTGAGGGGAGGGGAGGGTGCGTGTCCCGGGGGGAGAGGAGAGGAGAGGGGAGGGGAGGGGAAGTTGAGTGTCCCGGGGGGAGGGGAGGGGAGGGGAGAGTGTCCCGAGGGGAGGGGAGGGGAGGGGAGGGTGTCCCGGGTGGAGGGGAGGGGAGGGGAGAGTGTCCGGGGGGAGGGGAGGGGAGGGTGAGTGTCTCGAGGGGAGGGGAGTGTGAGTGTCCCGGGGGGAGAGGGGAGGGGAGGGTGAGTGTCCCGAGGGGATGGGAGGGGAGGGGAGAGTGTCCCGGGGGGGAGGGGAGGGTGAGTGTCCCGGGGGCTGGGGAGGGTGAGTGTCCCGGGGGGGAGGGGTGGGTGAGTGTCCCGGGGATGGGGAGGGGAGGGTGAGTGTCCCGGGGGGAGGGGAGGGGAGGGTGAGTGTCCCGGGGGGAGGGGAGGGGAGGGGAGAGTGTCCCGAGGGGAGTGGAGGGAAGATGAGAGTGTCTCGGGGGAGGGGAGAGTGTCCCGGGGGGAGAGGAGAGGAGAGGGGAGGGGAGGGGTGGTTGAGTGTCCCGGGGGGAGGGGAGGGGAGGGGAGAGTGCCCGAGGGGAGGGGAGGGGAGGGGAGAGTGTCCCGGGGGCAGGGGAGGGGAGGGGAGAGTGTCCCGGGGGGAGGGGAGGGGAGGGGAGAGTGTCCAGGGGGAGGGGAGGGGAGAGTGTCCGGGGGGAGGGGAGGGGAGAGTGCCCGTGGGGAAGGGGAGAGTGTCCCGAGGGGAGGGGAGGGGAGATGAGAGTGTCTCGGGGAAGGGGAGAGTGTCCTGAGGGGAGGGGAGGGTGCGTGTCCCGGGGGGAGAGGAGAAGAGAGGGGAGGGGAGGGCAGGTTGTGTGTCCCGGTGGGAGGGGAGGGGAAGGTGAGTGTCCCGAGGGGAGGGGAGTGTGAGTGTCCCGGGGGGAGAGGGGAGGGGAGGGGAGGGAGAGTGTCCCGAGGGGATGGGAGGGTGAGAGTCCCGGGGGGAGGGGAGTGGAGGGCAAGTGTCCCGGGGGGGAGGGGAGGGTGAGTGTCCCGGGGGGAGGGGAGAGTGTCTCAGGGGGAGTGGAGAGAGTCCCGAGGGGAGGGGAGAGTGTCTCGGGGGGAGGGGAGAGTGTCCCGGGGGGAGGGGAGATTGTCTCGGGGGGAGGGGAGAGTGTCTCGGGGGGAGGGGAGAGTGTCTCCGGGGGAGGGGACAGTGTCTCCGGGGGAGGAGAGAGTGACTCAGGGGGAGGGGAGAGTATCTCCGGGGGAGGGGAGAGTGTCTCTGGGGGAGAGGAGAGTGACCCGGGGGGAGCGGAGAGAGTCCCAGGGGGAGGGGAGAGTGTCCCAGGGGGAGGGGAGGGGAGAGTGTCCCGGGGGGAGGGGAGAGTGTCCCAGGGGGAGGGGAGAGTGTCCCAGGGGGAGGGGAGAGTGCCCGGGGAGAGGGGAGAGTGTCCCGAGGGGAGGGGAGGGGAGATTGTCCCGGGGGGAGGGGAGGGGAGAATGTCCCGAGGGGAGGGGAGGGGAGGGGAGAGTGTCCCAGGGAGAGCGAAGGGGAGGGGAGAGTGTCCGGAGGGGAGGAGAGAGTGTCCCGGGTGGAGGGGAGAGTGTCCCGGGGGGAGGGGAGAGGAGGGGAGGAGAGAGTGTCTCAGGGGAGGGGAGAGTGTCCCGGGGAGAGGGGAGAGTGTCCCGGGGGAGTGGAGAGTGTTCCGAGGGGAGGAGAGAGTGTCCCGAGGGGAGGGGAGAGTGTCCCGGGGGAAGGGGAGAGTGTCCCGGGGGAAGAGGAGAGTGTCCCGGGGGGAGGGGAGAGTGTCTCAGGCGAGGGGAGAGTGTCCCGAGGGGAGGGGAGAGTGTCCAGAGGGGAGGGGAGAGTGTCCCGGAGGGAGAGGTGAGTGACCCGGGAGGAGGGGAGAGTGTCCAGGGGGGAATGGAGAGTGTCCCGAGGGAGGGGAGGGGAGAGTGTCCCAGGGGGAGGGGAGAGTGTCCCGGGGGGAGGGGAGAGTGTCCCGGAGGGAAGGCAGAGTGTCCCGGGGGGAGGGGAGAGTGTCCCGGAGGGAAGGCAGAGTGTCCCGGGGGGAGGGGAGAGTGTCCCAGGGGGAGGGGAGAGTGTCCCGGGGGGAGGGGAGAGTGTCTCAGGGGAGGGGAGCGTGTCCCGAGGGGAGGGGAGTGTGTCCCGGGGGGAGGGGAGACGGTCCCGGGGGGAGGGGAGACGGTCCCGGGGGGAGGGGAGAGTGTCCCGGGGGGAGGGGAGAGTGTCCCAGCGGGAGGGGAGAGTGTCCCGAGGGGAGGGGAGGGGAGACTGTCCCAGGGGGGTGGGGAGAGTGTCCCGGGGGGAGGGGAGGGGAGTGTCCCGAGGGGAGGGGAGGGGAGGGGAGGGGAGGGGAGAGTGTCCCAGGGGGAGGGAAGGGGATGGGAGAGTGTCTCAGGGGAGGGAAGAGGGTCCCGAGGGGAGGGGAGTGTGTCCAGAGGGGAGGGGAGAGTGTCCCGGAGGGAGAGGTGAGTGTCCCGGGGGGAGGGGAGAGTGTCCCGGGAGGAGGGGAGAGTGTCCCGGGGGGAATGGAGAGTGTCCCGAGGGAGGGGAGGGGAGAGTGTCCCAGGGGGAGGGGAGAGTGTCCCGGGGGGAGGGGAGAGTTTCCCGGAGGGAAGGCAGAGTGTCCCGGGGGGTGGGGAG